>NC_092689.1:30075195-30305195 GCF_964275005.1 Diadema setosum | reverse complement strand
GATCTTTCAAATTTAATTTGTTAGAGGGAGACAAATTGAAGAAAATTCATACCTCAACGATCCCACTGGCACTGAACTATAGAGAAAGCTTCAAGAGCGTTGTCGATTGGAACACTGACAACCCCGCGTATACGCGCATGCACACACACTCACACACACACACACACACCCACCCACACACACACAACACACACACACACACACACAAATATATATATATATATATATCATGAGGCAAAATAAAAATCTTTGGCTTTCCAATAATTGTTCCATATCCCTATAGTCTTTGTAACCTCTAAAATAAGGGTGGACTTTAAATCTGTTGTCGTTATCACTCATATCAACATCATTTTCATGACACTGGTATAATAATTTCGATGACTGCTTAAACATGTCGTTCATGGCAATAGTGAAGCTCGAAAAGAACTTGGTAGCAAAGAATACGTCAGAAGAAAAAAAATACTACTCTGTCCGCAAAACTGGGCAACGCTCTGCGCGGATTACAAATTATTCTAAGGAAGCAGAAAAGAGGACTCTGAGTGAGAGAGAAGCCCTTTAGTCAATTAGTATCATATTTTGCCGAAAAGGATCTGTCAGTCAATGCTAATGAAGTATTCTTTAACGATTGATATTTACTCCGTGAGGATACACTGCGTGTATGCCAGAAATCGAAACAGGAAAAAGGATCCGTCAGGAAGTCTTCTAGCAAAGGACAAATATGATGCGCGCCGAATCATCTTCTACATCAATGAGGAAAGTCATTATTTCAGGAGGGGGGGGGGGGAGGGGGATATCATCAACAAGTGGACAAAGACATTGAGAAGCTCTGCGCTACGTCATCACTCCGATCATCTACCCGAGTTTCTAAACATAAATTCTTTGCTTTGACTCCTTCATAAATTCCAGCGATGCGAGGCAGAGTCGACATTTCGAACGCGGCGCACGAAATAACTGGCTCTGGTCTCTTTATTGCTCAGTCCGCGATGAGCATGGGTTGGGGCACGCTTCCTAAAGTATACCAGTGGCGTCCGTGTCACACATTCAGCGATGCGCTATGTCGCTCCTCGCGTGCTCTGCCGGCGTTACTAAGAGCTACAACTCAAGTGGTCCCCGGGTCGCGCATTCTGGCGACGCAATGCGAGCGTTTTGACGTCAGATAGACTCAATATCAATCTAAAAATACAGCACCCTTCCATTTGACGTAATCATCTCCGACTATAATGAGAACGGAGCCGAATCTATGGGGTGCTCTTTCCGGGAACCAAGTCCGCGAGGGTATGATGCGCTCAGTATCAAGTTTAGTTTCAGTTTGTTTTCTTTGGCTTTTTTCTTCCACGAAAAATAAATATCAACAACGTACTTTACCAAACAAGCACAAGTATGAATAGAACGAGCACTACCAATGTCAAGAATCCTCAGAACATACTCTGTTGAACGAATATGTTTAAAAAGTGATATAATTTCTGGTAAACATGAAGCAACATCATATTACACATGGAAAGGGAAGCCACAACAGTAGTATTCTACGTAAAAAGTTCGTTTCTATATACCCGTCCTGTAAATGAGGAGGGAGAGGGGAGGAGAGGTGTTCTGGGCGGTTCCAACGACCACTTCCCTCTCCCCCTCCCCCTCCCCCCCCCCCCCCCCCGCAAGCAGGGTCCGCTTGTACAAGATTGATTTCTACTTTGAAAGATATAACCCTCCCGTGGCCGTACGCATGAGCGGGTATGGATGTAAACCATGTAAACACAAAAGAAAGGGGGATGACAGAAATATATGCCAACGAAAAGAAGTTTTTGAAGTTGGGATGCAGGGGATACAATTAATGTAAACTCAAATTAGGTAAGTTAGTTTTCAAACGTAGCAGCAAGATTAAAGGTAATTAGATGAAAGGTGTGGTGAAAATGGGGCTACAGGAAACAAGTCGCATGCATAGCAATATGATTTTGTGTTACTTCTAGTTAATGTTCTCTGCTTTGTACATTGTTTACAGCACTTCCTCGGAGAACTATAGCTTCCTTGGATTAACATCGCTTCAGCATCTGGCATTTCGTCGGTAATTATCATAGTAGTGCGGCCCTGAGAAACACTTCCTTCAATACTTTGACACTACCGTAATACCCCCATCTCACTAGACGGCGATTCCGCTACGATCGTCAAAAATCGACAAAGCGCGGCGGATCGTGGCTTGATCGCTTTAAATCTTCTCCACCGTATCTTGAGCAGTTCAGAAACGTGGAGGGTCACCACCATCGCCATGGTCTGCGACCTCGCTACGGAAGTTTTGAACATGTCCAAAACTTCCCTAACGAGGTTGCCGTGGTTTTTGAGCGTATCACAATCGTCTCACGAGCGCATTAAAAGCGCCACATTCGTAACTCTGACGGGGTAGCAACGCGTTAGGCGTAACTCAAGCGCATCGAAAGCGGCCCCCATCGCTCATGAAAAATTACCACTTTTACAGTATTACGTAACAGGAACCAACCATGACCGATAGAAAGTGATGCACAGTCCAGGAAGGTGGACATGGAGAAAAACGTATGAAATTCATTCTCCACGTACACTCAGTACGAATCTACTCTGTAAATTGTTTGTTTTGTCATATACCATTCCAAGTCAATGAAAGTAATTAAGTTGTAATCTTTTCAAATATAATTATCTTCATAAAATTGTCACATTGTAGGATACGATTTGTAGTTTGCTCGTAGCCGCTTCTTTAATAATTATTACATGCACATTTTATCTTTTAATTGAATGGATGACTTAACAAATAGTGCAATTTCACATCAGGTTCTAACTGGTGTGTTCTAGAATGCTAAGATGTAGGGTAAAACCATATCCATGTTGGTTTGACACTGACATCTACCCGAAGAAATTCAATCATAAAACTCATTTTATACCCCGATCGCTTGAGATCGTAGCATGAGCCCGGGGTAAACGTATCACTGTCGCTCCGATCTTGATAAGCGTACGAACATCGCATTACAGTCGGTTCGATCGCAGAAGCAGCGCGTCTCGTCGGCCTGGAAATACGGCAACAACGGGGCAGAGTCGTATTATCATCGTGGCGCCATCGCCTACAGCGCTGGTTGAGCGTGGAGAAACCGTAGTGTAATCGCCTCGGAGGCCATAAAATGGAGACGGACGGCGATCGCGCCACGATTTGTTTAATCGTCACAGATTGCCATAGTCGCCATGGTCGCCTTCCTAGTGAGATGGGGGCCTTAATAAAGAAACGTATATTGTTACCATCATACTCATTTTTATGCGAATTTTAATCTATTCTTGAATAATAAATTAACTAATCAGTTTTTTTTTCAATCAACTCGGACTTAAATGACTTTACCAAAATCTTTATGTAATTATTATATTATTTTCGTTTGCATATTGTATTCTTGAAATAAAAAGTTGCAGAAATAGACCGAAATTTAAAAAGAAGAAAAGTCGAAAGAAGTGTTACTTTTACATGTTCACACCAAACAGTGTAATTGCCACATGTGCCAGATGAGTGTGGTGATGATGTCATTGTTTCACAGATCTTCACCAGACCTACATGCAAATCTAAAGTAAAATGTCCATTTTGACATGTAGCAAAAGGAAACACACTTTTCTGGTTCTGTTGTATCATCAAGTAACTTTGGGGGAACTTGAAGTGATATCCGACCACAATCTTGAGTGTTATGAATGACTAATGTTCACACGATAACTATTGGAGACTTGTAAATTTTATTAGTGACATCACCTTCGTAATATCAACCTTCGTTGAAAACATCATTGTTTGTTTGTTTGTTTGTTTGTTTGTTTTCCATCTGAGAAGATGGCTGGATATCCCACATTCAGCTGGTATACACTAAGCTGGTCTTCTCCATGGGATCCAGTTGGATGTTAGGCGAGACCACTAATTATCCGTCTTCACCGGGTTAAACACCCTGCGAAACTTTGAAACGTCTAAATGTTTCTGTTTGATGTTCGATTTGATTATTTTCCCCATTCTGTTTGCTTCATATATTCATTGCAAGTGAACCTAAGTTTAGTGTGCTGGGTGATGTTCGTTATTCCAAAACACACAACAGTTCAGTATATCTTGATGTTTTATTAATCCCTAAATTTAAAAAAAAAAAAAAGGTTCGTTAATCTGAACATTTGTGGCGCTATTCCGAGGGTTCGTTATTCCGAAGGTTCGTAATTCCGAAAATGGAGTAAGGTTCGTTGTTCTGAAGGTTCGTTCATCCGGAAATTAAATAAGGTTCGTTATTCCGAAGGTTCGTTTATCTGAATTTGAAATAAGGTTCGTTGATCCGAAAATGAAAAACTGGGCCTACTAACGAACCTTATTTCATTTTCGGATTAACGAATCTTCGGAATAATGAACCGTACTTCACTTTTGAATTTATGAATCATATTTGTTTCTGTGATTATTGAATCATCGGAGCAATGAACCTTCCAAAAAAAAAAGAAGAGAAAACAAACAAAGAAACAAACAAACAAACAAACAAACTTTTGGAACAACGAACTGTAACCGGTGTGCCATTGTACTTTCAAATGCATGGGATCGCAGGAGTTTATGTGGAATTACGGCCAGTTGTAGACATGTCGTTTAGAGTTTGGATGGATGGTCTTTCCAGAAGAAGATTCGATACATTTGTTTACATTAAGAGAATATCTATCTATTCACCCAAAACCTGCTCCAGACAATTCCAGATCAGCTAAAAGTTGATCTGAAACGAAAGGGTTAATAAGATTTTCAAGCAAAATAATGGAAAATTTGATCCAAATGGGATAAAAATTACGGAAGTTCTGAAGTTCTGAAGTTTCACTAATTTTCATGTAACAATAATTGAACAGTCAATATCAAACAATGATTATGCAGATGAGTGAATAACCTTGATATCGTTGCCTCAGAAATTGCCTAAGTACAGTTTGTGCATAGAATCTTGAAATTATGCCCCAGTCTCAAATCCCATGCATGACTGTACATTATTTTGGAGTTATTCGTCTATGAATAACATAACATTTTACACATTTATCAACGTTTATAGTAGGAGAATTGTTGTACTTTCGTGTTTTTTTTTTTGTGCACACGATCAATGGAATGTTTTAATATGATGCTATCATCAGCTCACTCATACGCACATTCAAATCAAGTATTGAGAAACCTCTTTGCAAAAATTAGAGAATCTTTAAACTTAAACGTCAATATTCTACATTCGATATTGATAAAGTTTTTACGTTGCACACGCTTGTAAATTGTTTATCTTTTTTTTCGGTCAAATCAAGATATTTGTAGTCCAGAATCGTTCTTTAATGTGAGGAATGCTGCCATCCACCATAGTATAGGCATATTTATGTTGCGATCTATAATAATTCTGAAATGTTCATGCGGGAATTAAAATATTGCAAGAACAGGGATTAATTTCGCACCGGGATTGTGTATTCCTTCCTGATCGAATATACAGCAAGGAAATAGTCAAAACACCCTTGGCCTACACGTGTACATCGAAGGGCCTCATATGAATATGAAAAGGGGTCATTTCAAAGAATATTACTTTTAGGCACCTCACGGAGGAACAGCTTAATCCTTGTTGACAAAGACGAGTGTATCGGTGACCCTTTCGCATTCAAGTTCTCATTCACGTTAGTCTACATTGAATTTCCTATCTCATACGTTATTGATATGTTGCTTGTCTGTGTCTTTTATGTCATTTCGTATCTATGAAAATGTTTGAATTCAGAGAACAAAATGGTATTGATAAATTAATTAATGACAAAGTCCCTTTCAAGACGTTACTCTTCAGCCAAGAGAAAAATCTACGTTGTGTATCTCAAACAAAGAGATTTAATAAATTGGTTTCCTCTATAAACTATACATTTTTCAAAACAAATCACCTGCAAGTTTTCACTAAGTTGGACATCATTTGGGAGAGGCATAGGTGCATTTCAGATCTGGATATCAACAATGTTTAGTTGTTGCTTTTTTAGGATAGCGAGACAATGAAAGTAGTAAAGCATAAAAAAGAATATAATTTGTCAAAAAGATAGAGAGAAATCTTACTGAAAGATGACATGAGTGTTACTTTTTTTTTATTGAAAGTTTTGATTACCAAACCCTCTGAGAATGGACGCTGAATCGCTTCATCAGACTGATTCAGAAGTAGGTCGAGATGGCAGAGAGCCCAAAGCCTGTTGCATCCTATAATTCATCTCTCTCTCTCCTTTTGAATGCTGTGTCTTCTTATCCATCGCATAATGAAATCGTCGTCTTCTACAGACTGCTTTATACTAACCTACTTACATTTTATACATACAATCAAACAAAAAGAGATAAAAACAGAAGGAGGTCGTTCTAGGTACCCGAAAGCCTTTCTAGGATTTTGCCCAGTTCAGCAAAATTAAGTATAAGCACACTGGATACCATGAAGCGTAATGTAACAGAAACAACTTGATTAAATCTCTAATTACCTCGCATGTTGTTGATGCAGGCACAAAAGAAAAATACTAGTCTGGTAATTTTGACTCTATTTATATAATCATCGTGTACTGTATCTCAAATGAGTTTATTGCCTATATAAGTCGTGCACTACTTACCCAAATTATCAATCATTATTTTCTATGTCAAAAGAATGCATTCCAAGGAATTTCTTTTAATCTTCCCGATGATTCCACGGAGTAGCATTTTACAAAACGTATCAGCATGCTATGGCGTGCTTACGAAAAGATCCATCAGGTTGTCATTGGTCGAGTTTCAGGCGAATCCGCCAGAGCTTTTTCGCAAATTTGGGTCAAATACATGACTTGTAAAGACTCTTATTATATAGGGCGTTCACGTCCAAGGACTTGCTTATAGGTGTTGAAGCTCTGGCATGCAAGATGGACTTTTTCAAAAGCCTGCGACATGTACATCACCCTAAGATGGCAGACTTTGAAAAGTTTGACAAATCTTAAACTGATTTTACTACTTGAGTATTCATTTTATCTGCATGCAAACCACCGCGATCTCAAGGGAAGGACATCTTTGACCAAAAGCCTGTATTCATGGATCGTTTCAGTGTGCTCTGGTTAGCTTTTGTCAACTAAGTCTATGCACCCTTTGAGAGTGAAAAACGGACAAGAAAATGCAAATACACACCCATCAGTTTAAAATGCACAACTCTAAGTAGACGAATCTATTTTTCATCTTGCTGTCGCTACCCTGGCACATAAGCAATTGAAAGGATTTGACTCATTTCCATTAGCAATCTCTCATTCTCGAAAATCCCTTCTCGCGAAACTCCATAATACATTACTGTTACAGGTATTCATATCTATACATACATGCCGTTTGTATTACATGCAAATACTTCGACCCAGGTGCCACATAGAATGATGTTTCAGATTAGATGTCATACAACTTTCAAGGTTTCAATTGATTAAACATCTATACAGTTGTTGCGAAGAACATTCAGTCAATATATCAATACAGCTAAATACTTTTTTTAATGTCTTTATACCTATGTATATCAATGCGTCTTTTTTTTTTTGCAATTTCACCAAAGGTACATGAGTTGAGCTTGAACCACTTTCTAAATTCTTCATGCTGAGAATGTGAATCTGATTCTCTATACCTACGTTATATAAATAAATGAAATAAGTACATATTGCATAATGTTTACAAGATTCATCTGTTCCAAAAAATAAAAAAGAAACTTCCTGAAGCAAATCAAACAAACATGCAGTAAGGTGGTATCGTTGGACCCACTGAGAACAACAAATATCTTATTTTGCCGAAATAGACACCATAATGTAACACATAATCTACTAGTATATCCATTGATATCGAGGGTATGTTTTTATCCATATTCGAGGATGACAACAGGACAATATCAGGTTTTGGTCTATTTGGTATAGCGCCTGTTTGAGTCTAATAAAGGATTATTCATATGCTTGTGTGTGTGTGTGTTGTGTGTGTGTGTGTGTGTGTGTGTGTGTGTGTGTGTGTTTGTTTGCGTGTGTGTGTGTGTGTGTGTGTTTTATACCTGCGTGAAACCTCCAGAGCTTCCCTGGATTACTGTCCATATCTCTATTGTCCCCGAGGGGAAAGTTGTAACCCGAGAGAGCCCTAATGTCCACGATGAATCCCAAAGCCTCTTATAGCTGAAATCAGAACGTCCACACCAAAGCAGTCGTGCAAGAAACTCTCTTCCTCAACAAAATATTTCTTTTTGTCATCAGCGTACACAAACTAGTACATATAGTGGCTATCTCCCAGCTTTATTTTCCGCTAGTATCAAAGTAGACATAATATGAATGCGTTTTGAGACAGTGAGAGAAGCGAAGTATTTCTTTGCATTAGTTCTATTTTTTTTTTAAATTTTGACCCTGATTTCCCATCCTCCCCCGCCTCCCCTCTCTTTCTATCTCTATGAAAATGTAAATATGAATGTTAAATAATAATCATTATATAATTTTCTTATATAACTGTATATATACCCAATATTACATAATACATAATACAAAATATATAATATATGAAATTTGATATCATGTGATATATACTAATAACATTCGATATACAATTTTTAGTACTATATCTATGATATGTCTTATATTGTATACAATGTATATAATACCCGACATGAGGCTTTATGGAATATCATATATATATATGTATATAACATGCACATACGCGTATCTCATGTTGCTATATTTTGACACAGTCATATCAAATTTGTTGACAGTACGTGAAAGCAGCTGGAAATGTTTGAAGGATTGATGACATGAAGCAAAGCTCGACAATAGCGATCTTTTGTCCTTTTTTGTGGCCCGTTCGGGCAGCCAAATCCTCATTTTCATTTCTTGGTGGCCTCAAAAGGATTTTTCCCCGAAAAATGAAACGAAGAAAAACAATGAAAATAGTATCATTTCATAAAACATCAAGATTATACAATAAACCCCTTGGCAGGTATGATAAACTGCCTTGAATACCATGTACTGTGACAGAGTAGTAAGAGAGAAAAACATTAGAAATGGAATGATTTCAATGAAACTCTAGAATGAAATTATGCCATGATAATTATGTGAAAATAATTGGCAGATAAAGAAAGGGTTTCAAATTACAAATACCACGTACTGTGACAAAGTTCAATAAGTCTAGAATTGTCAATATTGAATTGAGCCATAAAATGACTTTTTCAAGACGCTTGCAGCATGTGGTTTATCCGACCTCCAAACCTGCATTAGAGAAGAATTTGCTATATTTGCCCCGAGTAGTTTTATCTTCTTTGTTGTTTTTTTCTATGTTTTGGTCATTAAAATTTTGTTGTACCCGTGCTCCTCATCTTAATCTTTACACTTGATTTCAATACTGAGACCTGCGCTCAACAAGCTTGCTTTTAAGTAGGTTCCATCATATTTCTTTAGCATTTATTCTCAGATTCCAACTTTCACAGATTGACCACTATGTTCTATATGCTTGCAACATTCTATTATGCTTCCTATATAGCTGGATATTATGCATCACTCCATCTTGTTATGTGGTTATATTTGATGTATTTTTCACCGAGAAATAAGAAAATGAATTGAAATTGAAATTTATTCATGGAGGGATAATTTTTCTTTAACAAAGGGAAAGTCCTTCTTCCTGTCTCAGATTTTTAAAATTTTGCCGTGCAATTTGGCAGTGAAATGACTGGGTTTGGTCTTGAAGACTAGCCTTGATCTTTCAACCCTGGTTACGTTAACTAGCTGAAGTTCTAGGTGCTAAAGTCAGTTTTTGGGCCGTACCATGTTTTACCCTCAGCCCATTTCTTTTTTGAGGGTTTCATCCCATTCCAAAGGTGCTGAATCCGAATTTGGATGACGCAGCTATTGTATCCTTTAGAGTTTTGAGATATATTCAAGATGGCCGCAAATTATACGGCCAGATTATCTGAAACTCACACATTTTCGTATAAATAGTGAAAAATAGAGGTTAGATAATAATGGTTTTAACCTTTTTTAATGGCGCAAAATCCCTTCCTGGATGATGCAACTCTAGCATCCCTGAGGATTTCGAGATTTCCAAAATGGCTGCCAAAATGGTCACCAAAAATCTAATGTTTAGCCTTGCAAAAAAAAATGTGAAACTCTCATAACTTTCCATATAAATGGTGAAAAAATAAAGGATAGATGATAATGGTTTTAAACCTTTTTTTTTTAATGGTGCAAAATCCGTTTCTAGATGATACAATCGTTGTATCCCTGAGGATTTCGAGATTTCCAAAATGGCCGCCAAAATGGTCACCTAACATCTATAATGTTTAGCCTTGCATAAAGTCTGAAACTCCCATACATTTCCGTATAAATGGTGAAAAAATAGAGGATAAATAATGTGATTTTAATCTTCTTTTTTTTTTTAATGGCGCAAAATCCGTTTCTGGATGATGCAACCGTTGTATCCCTGAGGATTTCGAGATTTCCAAAATGGCTGCCAAAATGGCCACCAAACATCTGTAATGTTTAGCCTTGCACATAGTCTGAAACTCCCATACATTTCCGTATAAATGGTGAAAAAAATAGAGTATAAATAATGTGGTTTTAATCTTTTTTAATGGTGCAAAATCTGTTTCTAGATGAGGCAACTCTTGCATCCATGAGGATTTCGAGATTTCCAAAATGGTCGCCAAAATGGTCATCTAAAGTCTAATGTTTAGCCTTGCATATAAAAAGGGACGAACCGGATGCCAATTAAGACCTATCCTCTTTTACACGGTAGGCACATCTTGTAGACAAGCTGTGTGCATATAGATCGACGTAAATGTATCATGTCAGCACAACAACCCAGTTTAATGTATAGACAATTGCGATAATAAATGTTTGGGTTTTTTTCCTTCAGTACTTAGTAAATTCTTTTCATCTGCGCCTCGTTTACCATTTATTTTCTTGAACCCAGTTTGTGTGCATTGTCAGGCTAAAACCTCAGGCCAAACTCTGTTGTTGACAAGAACAATTTAAGTTGCAATAGTGTCCATAAAATTCGAATATACCATTAAACTGGTCAATCGGGTAGCTGGTACAGACCAGTAGATTTGCCGTTACTTAACCCTCAAGCGGTCTGCGTGCCACATTAATTACCTGTCAATAGGTTTTTGTGTGAAATTTGTGCATATTTGACTCATTGGCACGGAAAAGTTAAAGGAGACCTCCGGGTGATTCTCAGATTTTTACATTTGTACAACTATAAATAGTTATACTGAGGACAGAGTTTCAGAATTTGTGATAATTGGGATGAAGAATAAGAATATTTTTAAAAAATAGAACAAATTGCAATGAACAAGGATGATGACATGGCAGAGTCACCATAAGAATGCATGAGTTGGGGCTCAAGGAAGCAGAACAAAAGAAGAAGGCAGGCATAGATTACAGACAGGTGAACTTGCAAGCAAGCGGTATTGTTATGGAATTACACTGCTATCATTTCTGAAATATGTGAGCCTTCTATGTCATCATCCTTGTTCAGTGTAATTTGTTTAACGTTTTTCAAAGTATTGTTTCTCTGCTCAAGAACCACAATAAATTCCACAAATCTATACAGGGAGTTGTCGATTTATGTACTACATGATGTGAAATTATGAAAATCGTCTGGAATGTCCCTTTAAGGTATGCATGCTGAGGTCATGATAATGATTGATGTACGTCTCAAATGTCTTGCATGTTTTCCATCCGTCAGTGGCTTTTATTGACTGCTGAAAGGGTATCCGAAGATGGAAATATACCCTGTGCTTTCCCCCCGCCCACACATTTTAGCTTTGCGTGGGGTTGATAGCCATCTGATACTTGCTGTAGACAGATTTGGTCTACAGAACTTTAGGGTAAAATTTCTATTTCTTCTCAGCTGTATACTATACATAGGATATTATTTCCTACAGCATGTGCGAATGCGTTTGAGTGAAGTTGCCTCTTTTTTTTTTTCTGGATGGGTGCCTAAAGATTCACTAAATCTGTAATTACCGCTTCTGTCAACTTTGAGAAAAGACAAAAGGAAGTAGCCTAGAAAACAAATGCCCGCCCTATTCATTTTGTTGACGTTCTACTTGACATATTGCTCGTCTATTTTTTTTTTTTTTCTCGAGTAACCTGTAATTGAGGAGTCGTGGCCAACGGCGGAAATATCATGGCTTTCTGAGAACCAACCCATCACGGCCCAACGTGACCCGAAGCCTCAACAAGTGCTGGATACGTATTATCAGCGAATGTGATCAATATTGTCCGCCGCGTGTCCCGGGGATATAACATGTTTGGCCACGATCCGTGGATTGATAGATTCCTTTTGCGTTGGCTGGAAGAAATACAGGGGGTGGACGAAGGGTGCATGAGGATAGCCGCCTCACAGGCAACATTTCAACGTATGGGTGGCGTAAAGTTCATGACAGAAACGCTTGCGCACTCTGTGCAGTCTCTTTTACTTTAGATTGTTACATGACCGCATGTCAATATAAAATTAAAATGGTAAGAAGATAAAAAAAGATTGCAAAAACAACAACATAACAGTAAAAGAAAATGAACTTTTTCATGTTGCACTGTTTTTGATCTAGTTACCCTCTTCCGTCAAAGCTTGCCAAGGTAGTTCTCTATCCCACCCACCCCATCATCCCTACTATGTTGTCATAGTTTGCACCATCCTGTATCAGATAAAACAAAAATACATTTGATTCTCACTTTGAAAGGCAAAGGGTTTACTTTACAGCAGGCATTCTATACTTCTACAATAAATAATAATCTAGGTAACATCTATTATACAACATACACCTCTGGGCATCCGTACACAAGGGACACCCCAAAGCCCCAGGTCTGCCCCTTGACTCTATGTACCAATAGCAGAGAGACTATCACCGATATACACACATTACAAAACATATATCTCGGCGACTGTTCCATATATGTCATGCTCCAATGTGTTCGTCGATCTTGTTTGATTATATCTGAAATCAGTAACAAACTGTCATGACGTATTGATGTGCATAATCAAGGTTCATATCAAGTTCACACACACTCACTTTTAAAAGACATATTCTATGTAAATACATATTCTATGTAAACGAAACAAGTTTTGTATATTGAGTGATAACCAGTATTAGGTCTACCTATTTATCTTCATTCCGGAAGCGGAGGCCTGCTTGCATAATTCGCTCAAAGATGAACGATTTGAGGACTCGGGGAGAAACAGACACGATCATCGGTTGTTAAGTTTCTGCTTTTTCATTTCCTGTTCCATTTCACATTTAACTTGTTTAAAGCCAATATTCACTGCGATGGCTCAACTTAAGAAATGATAAGAAATGATAAGATGTATAGAATGAAATACACTCCAATGAAAAAAACAAGTGTTGAAAAGTCGAGCTTTTAAAATAATGCCGACAATATTGAGATTACTCCCCAATTATAAAAAAAGACAATCCCCATGCTAGCAAATAGTTTACGTTTTTTCCCCATCGCAACACAGGAATTCACTTTATAAGTTTGCAACAACTATACCAACCAGAGCGCTTCCATAGGTTCATTTTTACACGGTATCAGACACGGTGGAAGCATGTGTAGGCCTAATGGAAGCATGCAGATCAGATTTTTGAAAAAGGAAAAGTTGCTTATAAAATGTCTGTGAGCGCATTTTGAAAACAAAGAAAAAAAAGAAAGAATGAATGAAAGACAGAAAGAAAGAAAAAAAGAAACCAGTGAATATACCAGTTGTATCAGCCAACTCCTTTCAATGGCCAGCAGCCATGTAAGGTTTGTATTTAGATAGAGCTAGCCATAAGCCCTTCATTCTGATGTTCAAAAAACTTTGCGTAGCCCCCACATTGTCTTGTCGGAAACATCTTTTGATACACCTTGACTTGAGGAAAATGACACACATCTTTTTTCCACCATCACTTGCAAAGTTCGATGTGTGACAGACGGAGAGGTCGGGAGAGACAGTGTAATACAAAATGACGGAGTTAAAGGTGACTCAAATACAGGTCTTTTTAAAACCATTGCATCAACTTATAGTGATACTCTTGTCACGTCTTCACCGTTAGATTATCTTTTGTATTAAGTCGTGTGCTATATTCAATAGGCTTCAATCTGCTGCATTGCACTCTAACTTTGCTTTGGCAGTCCATAAAAAGTACACTCTTTTGAAGTACTGGAAACTGATTCACGTAGACAAATCAAGCTCGTTCTTCAAGATAAAAAAACCCCAACCCAAACAAACAAACTTAAATTCCACACATGTCCGCCGTGGATGGTACGAAGCGTGACGGGTCTTGATGTGGGAGGAACGGCATACAACTAGTTGATATTCAGAGGTAGCTGCGTGTAAAGATTGTAACCAGATTGTCCTGGTTGCTCTGAGTAAAGTCCTGTTGAAGATCCAAGATTCGCCTCCTCTTTGCCTTAAGCATAGACCTATGATACAATATTTCCGCGTGTATACTCTAACATAATAACAATGATAATATTAATAATGATAACAATAATAATGTTAATAATGATAATAATAATGATGATGATGATGATGATAATGATGATGATAATAATAATAATAATAATAATAATAATGATGATAATAATAATAATAATAATAATAATAATAATAATAATAATAATGATAATGCATTACATTTGTAACGCGCTTAATACAATGTTTCTATAAGCTCAAAGGGGAAAAGACGAAAGTAAAGGACAGGAAAAATGAAAAATGAAAGAGAACAGACATATCAAAAATGTAAAGAACAATATCAGCGTGTGTCAGTAAATGAGCGCATGAAATAATTGGGTTTACACTCATTACATTGACTTGGGGAGGTAATCTAGTATTATGGAAAAGGTGAGTCTTCAGAAGTGACTTAAATGATTTTACTGATAAGGCCTCTCGTATATGAATGGGTAGGGCATTCCATAACTGGTGCAATAACTGCAAATGAGCGTTCTCCGTAACGTGCCATGGTGCAGGGTCAGGGCAGCAGTTGAAGGTGGGCAGTACTATAGTGTGGGAGCGTACATGTCGAGATGCAGAGGAAGTTGATGAGGATCGGAGGGAGATTAGGTTTTGTAGGTATGAAGGGGCTTGGTTGTGGATAGCTTCGAAGACAAGGAGGAGAATTTTGAAGACAACGCGTTCCTGTATTAGCAACTAATGAAGTGACTCAGTGGTGGATCCAGAGGGGGGCGCGGACGCCCCCCCCCCCCCCGTTTTCTCCGGACTTTTTTTTAATGGATACTTTCAATCGATTGGCACAATGTACTTAGTAGTATATAGATTTCAAGAAGGGCTAATCGAAACCATATTACGAATTTCATGGCCTATGTGTTTGCCTCTGTCACTCCCTCACCGCTGGCGCCCCCCACACCCCCCCCCCTTTTTCAAAATCTTTGATCCGCCCCTATGACTAGATAATTGGGAGTAATGTGCAACCAAATTGTGCCGGGTATCAATAAGCAAGAGCATTTACTGGATGAGAGCTAGAATTCAACATTTCAAGTTGCTCGACGTTTCAATGTGTTTCCGTGCATTTGAGCTAAAAAACGAAAGGTTGCTATCGTCAGTAGATCTGAACTCATTCAATACTAGAGATGTCTTTTCTCTGCCGTTTAGTATCGACTCTTCCAAATATAGTTTCGATACTTCCTCTTGTGCGCTCCACTTCACGTGCATAATAAATTGATATGGCATGGTCGGCATTCACACCGGCAAAAGAGAAAATGAACCAAAATTTTGGTATGTACGGAACGAATCCTACCAGTGTTCTTTGGGAACATTGATTATTACAGACATCAATTTAAGACACACTTTAAATATCCACCACACACTATAGTGTCATGTTCGTCATTCCGAGGGTCCGTTATTCCGAAACACACGCGTTCCCTTCACCTAAGATGTTCGTTAATCCAAAATTGAAATAAGGTTCGTTAATCCGAGCATTTGTGGCTTTATACAAAGCGCTCGTTATTTCGTTCGTTATATAAGGTTCGTTAATCCAAAACTGAAGTTAGGTACATTAATCTGAAAATGAACAGAAAAAAAAGAGATCACTAACCTTCGGAATAACAGATCTTATTTCGTTTTTGGATCAAGGAACCTTCGTAATAGTGACGAATCTTATTTCAGATACGGATGGACGAATCTTCGTAAAGGGAACCTTAAATCATTTTCGGATTAATGAACCTTCGGAATAAACAAAATGTCATCCTTCACATATACGTAGCATTCACAGATGTCAATAAAAATCGATTTCATTTGAACGATCAAATACTCCCATTCACTTGCATCACGGTCATAACTGTATATTTCTAACATACAAAAAACCCCCAAAAACATCAACAACTCGCTGCCATGAGACAACGAACCAAAAAAAAAAAATATTCCAAAAAACTGATATTGGATGATCTTATACGACTTTGAAACCCATTCCGTTCAAGTCATAATGGAGGGCCTAAAAACAAAACAAAACAAAACAAAACAAAACAAAACAAGAAAAAATCGAAGCATCAGAGTCATAATTGCAGCCATCATTTCTTTTTCCCTCGTGAAACCCAAGTAGGAATATTAACTTCCTGTCCTTTTCTTCTAGACTTCTATAGGTGTGTGTTCCATCGGGTTTTACTCTGTACTATACACGATCTATTACTCTTCTTCATAACAATACACACGGGATATCCATAAAGAAGGGTGGCATACGTCGGGACTGATAAATTCGAATCCTTGAAACGCTTGTCGGTCGTAGGCAACGATGGTGATCTTCCAGAACGTGACAGACTCCGAACGGGTTTGCTGACTGTATAAAGAGGTAACGGTCAATGAGGATTACAGGTTTAATATAATACCTAAGCGAATCCCACTGACCCGTAGTACATCACATAAGTGTCCAGTGCTCGAGTGAGGAGGGGGGGGGGGGGGGAGATCGACCGCAAATAGCCCCTTTCCCCATACTGGTCAAAGGTCATCCGCGTCTCCAGAGCCAGCCAGAGGAAGCTCGTCCATCAACCCGACGCCTGTGATCATGAAAGTGGGCGTGCATCCATGGGCCTCGCGATCATCGACAGAATGATTATCTACAGCCATGACAGCAGGTTGCATTTAGCAGTAACTTGTCCAGATTAGATTACGTAGTATACGGTTTAAATTCGCTCTATGAAGACTTTAATACGAAGAGAAAACAAAGAGAATAGAAGTAAAATCACTGAAATTGATGCAGGATTCACTAATCATGGAATTCTAGAGCTCCCCTTGTTTTCTAGGAACAAATACATTAGTTGCAACCTCAAAAACATATTAAAGAGGCGTTGACGTTATCACTTCAAAATAATTTTCCATCGGTTTGTGTACAAAAATACAATGAAACTATAGATCTTATTTTGGTCCCTATAAAGTCCACAATACAAATCCTTTCCACCATTGAAAACATCATCCTTGTTACTTCACTGGAATGCTACAATACTTTGCTTCTTAGGATCCAACGTTTCATTAAAAGAATATACTATTTATATGAATATTTGTGTTCAGATCGATGTGAGTTTTTGTAAGGTGATGATTATGATAACTTTATCCAGAATGCACACGTCGTTGCGAAAGTTGTGAAACATGCATGTGAAACTCTGAATACTATGCATGACTTTGATAATTTACGTTTGATTGCGAAGAAACTTCTATAATTATGTTAGCCTGATTTCGCTCTATTTATGGCGCTCAACTTGAATGTAGATTGAATTACTCTCTAAAAAGGAGTAAAAGTCTTCAGTGCAAAGAGAACATTTGATAGAGTATGGAAATGAGCTGCACGGTTTTATTTTTTATTTTGTACACATTATAAAGACATGGCTAGTTTCACATCTGACTTTGTGAACGACATACATCATAAAGTCAAAGACAGGCAAAGATAGTCACGAGAACGCTTTTATGTCTCAAAGAGACTGTTTTCGCTAGATATCATTTCATTCACTTCTATCTGTCTATGAACTGTAGGTATTGAACTCAAAATAAACTCCTCCTACCATAAAAGGCTTTGTACGTATTTTGCGAGTTCTTTAACAATGACAGGGTGTCTCTCATACTGATACAAATTTTGAAATGAAAAGACTCCTTATCCTACAGCATGTTTGTTCAATTACGTGTGATTTCTGGCAGATTACACGGTGTTTACGTCTTCGAAAATATAACTCTTTGAATGTTGCTTTAGGCATTCATTAGTAACTGGGCGAAAGAAACGCAGACGACAAACGAAAAGGATGTTACAGGCAATCCGCTTCCAATTAAAAGGTACGTAGATGAATATTATTCTCTGGACACAATAAAACAAAATTATTCTGAGAAGTATAAAGGGGGAACACTACATTGTTGAAACACCCCCACAACATCTACCAATTAGATCCACTTATATTCCCACAAGCATTCACAAAAACGCACATCGCTGATGAGAATAACAATACTTTTACGTATTTCTGTGTTTGTGAATCTTAATAGTACAAAGGATTTAATTTCCGAAAGTGGACATTACGAGAAACAGGGGCGTCAATATTATGCATGTATATATATATATATATATATATATATATATATATATATATATAATATATATATGTACATATGTACCGATAAATACTTAGAGAGGTGACCAGTAGGGAAGGAATGCATTTCCAAGTCAGTCATATTTATTAAATACCAAATTTTTGACGTATTGATACTTCTTTAAAGCCAATACGCGATTACTGTAATCTTCCGATTGAATCAGAATTATATTTTTGACAAATACTCGTTTCATGCCCACATATCTGTGTGAATGTATTTATGTTTGCCTGTATATGCATAGAAGGCATGAATACACAGTACAAGTTGTGATATACAACCTTACATAATACTAGTATCATACTGACAAAAACAATTCTCACCAGCACGCTGCATATTTTGCTCGAATAAATTAATGACGATAGAAGGAAGTAACTGTAGTTTTGGATCGGTGGAATATCACTTCTGACGGTTACACGAATAATAAGTGATTATGTATTTTAGAATAACTTTGCATTACAGTTGTCCCTTGCTTTTACACAGTTAGCTTCAGCCATCATTTATTTTTAAAATTTAAATTAAAGTATCCTGTGCGTCATATTGCCTTATTACATGGAGAAGAACCTTCACGATGGTGTTCTACCTTGCAGTATTATTTTTATTGCTTATGGATAAACTGAATTCCTCAATCCATACAAACTGTACCGATAGTCAGTACTACGATTGATGCTTTGCTGGGATATATATGTGAAAGCGCTAAATGTAATCGAGCTGAAGGCAATATGACGCACAGGATACTTTAATTTGACCTACCGATAAAAAAAAAAAAAAAATATCTGAAAACAATTGTTTTCAGATATTTTTTATTTTTTTTTTTTATCGGTAGGTCCTGATGTTTGCTAAATTAGTTACAACATTCTTTGTCAAGAAATTTCTCGCACGTCTCCCTTTTGCGAAAATGTGCGTATAGAAGGACATTTCGTGGCCGCTTCGTTCCTAATCACCGATGACGATTCGGTCCGAGATAAACGACCGTGACCCGTCAACAGAAATGAATCAAACCCTATCTATACCTGTTGTGGAACTAAAACGGGAAGTCGTCAAACCCGGTCCGGTCTTGACCGGTTGAGTGCCTGTTCGTGCGTTGAACGTTAATGAACTCAGAGACTGAGGCTATCACACACACAAAAAAGCACTCACACACACACACACACGCACACACACACACACACACACACATACACACACACACAGAGAAAGAGAGACAAAGAGAAGAAGGGAATAACAGGGAAGGAGTCCGTGTGTGTATTTGTGTGTTTATGTGTGTGTTTAGCTTAATACTTGCAAGAAATTGAACTTAAAAGATAGAGGGAGAGAAATAGGGAAGATAGTACAGAGACAGGGAGACACTGTGCCCGTGTATATACAAACGATAATTGCGCGCACCCGTGTGTGTGTGTGTGTGTGTGTGTGTGTGTGTGTTTGTGTGAGCATGAACTTGCACTCTTGATGTTTTCTTTTTAATTTTGTTATCCTCAAAGAAAATTCGAAAATGATTGGAATTGTTTATAACCAACAAAGGAACATCGCCAAGATATGTCACGTGGAGTCAAATAATAGTGCAGACTACTACTCCAATACCATTTAAATCTAAAAATACAGTCTGGTAAATTTGGCTCGACCGGAGGGGGAAATGAAAGGTCACGTGTAATAATAACGTCAGAGTCCCGGTATGTTTACGCTCTGTTATAAGGTTAAACAAGAAGAATTGTGTTGTTGTTATTATTCCTCTAACATTGATATTGCTCGGTGCATATAATATTTCAAAAATAGTTTCCCTTTTCATCAAAGAATATTATGCCCTCAAAGGAGTACCGTTTTTATGCGTGTCTTTCGGTCGCTACTGATGTAAGTCCACACTATATAGATCATGTGTTACATAAGAAACTGAAATGAAGAAACTGCATACAGGACAGATGATGTAGAATTGATCAGTAGCTAGTAACCGGTATTCGAGAAGACCTGATGATGAGTTTAGGAAGACCTTCAAATTACATTTAACTGCTTGATTGCTTCATTATACTGATAATCCACTGCGAGTGTGTTAAGACAAAACATATAACCAATATATATATATATATATTTATATTTATGTTTATATATATATTTTTTTTTGGCAATGACCTACCAGTTCTTTCCAGACCCATTATACATATATAAATATATATATATTTTTTTCTTTTCTTTTTGCAATGACCTACCAGTTCGTTTCAGACCCATATATTCGTCCCTTTGCGCAACAGTGGAACTTAAAAAAAAAAAAAATTAATCTTGACGTCTTTCCGAAAAAAAAAAATGGGCCCTGGTGGACCATGGTGGCGACCACCAGGGTAACTCTTCCCATTTTTCATTATATTTTGGATCAAAGAAATTAATCCTCTAGGGACTGGATGAAAGACCATCATGTTATCTATATGTATTTTCAGCTACTTCCGAATGTTGCCCTGTATACTTGACACTCCAGGGTATTTGGAAAAATTAATGACGTCATCGTTAAGGACGACAATGATGTCACAATCGTTTTGTGACATCACAAAGCAATTTCGACATCGCGCAATGCTTCTGTATGATCCCTATAATGTGAAATTAACAATTAAACAAAGCAATGTGACATCACAAAGTAGTTCTGACATCACTCGCTGCGTTGTACGATCATTGTAGGATCCCTCCAAAACATCGCATCCATTATCAACTTCTCGCCTCATATTTCCCCTTCTTTTGTTGAATTTTCAATCGAAAATATAAAATGAATAAACTCTGCCTTATTTCGAGTATATCGCTGGTTGAAACTTATAGACCTCGGTGCCTCCAAAAGTATTCACTTGGGGCTGTGCCCCTCAGTGAATGGTACTACTTTTGGGGTCACCTCTGACCATAGTTTTAACCAGAAACTCTCAAGACATACATCGTCTATTTGTATACTATATAACTTTTTTATGATTTTTTTTTTTAAGAAAGATAAGCCTTATCTACGGAGAGACACTTTTTGGCGCTGGGGCACTTTACACATTAATGAAACAATGGAATTACCTGTCAGTGACCAAAAAAAAAAAAAAGTGTAGAAGAAAGTGACTTTGATGACTTTGTGAGACAAACAACAACAACAACAACAACAAAAAAAGCCCTGAGGGCGGTGAGTTGGCTCAGTCGGTAGCGCGTCTGCCTCACAATCACGCGGCCCGGGTTCGAACCCGAGTCTGGACTGAGCAATGTTTTGTGTAAACATACCGTCCCCTCTAGCAAGAGGCAAAACACTCTGTCCCTCGGATAGGACATAAAATGGAGGTCCCGTGTATGAGAGAGTAATAACTCATGCACGTAAAAGATCCCGCTTCATTAATTCATCGCAAAGAGCAGGGTGTCTAACCCGGTGAAGTGATCCCACCTCACATCCAACTGGACCCCATGGAAGACCAGCTTAACGTAGCTGAATATGGGCTACCCAGCCATCTTCGCAGATGAAAATAAACAAACAAACAAACAAAACAGAATGAAACGGACTCAAACCAGAAAAAACAACAACATAAAAATGTGACACCTTTTTCTTCCTTTTTTTTTTTCTTTTCAATGCGGAAAATTTAGAGCGGGCACATTAATTTATCAATGTGAGGGTCCAAAATGTGCAATTCATTCAATGAGGGGTACAAACCGGAAAGGGCTTGATTCATTAAAAAAAAAACAAAAAAAAAAACACGTATTATTTTTGCATGCTTAAATCCTTTGGGGCAGGTACCCCCACCCTTATCCTTTACCAAAAAAAAAAAAATAATAGGAACTGATGTACTAACATTGTCACTAATGATACAATCATCAGAATGCAGGACATTACTTCTTCACACTAAGGCATTAAGTTGAAGGACTTGAAAGTAAGAAAACAATGCAATGAGCCCGTTCTTATACTTCTGGAAAATAGCACGGTATGTAAAAATGCATAAATTTCGGGCGTTAACTTCTTAAAAAGCAGCATATTTGTCAAATACTGTCATGACGGTTTGGTACTGCCTTTGCCGATAAATCGTTCGTTGGTTCTTGACATAAGATATAATTGGGTGTTGTATTCTGCTTCCATTTTCATTAGCATGCAAATTTAGTAATCTGTATCAAACTGCAGACCTATATTTTTGTTTTGTTTGCATTATTGTAGTTGCAACAAGGACAAGGACAAGTTCTAACGACGAATCACTTATTGAAATAAAAGTGATGAATAAAAACTAGGGTGGTACCTGAAATGGATAGATATCTTTTGTACTGTATTTTTATCGCATCGATCATACCGTGCTATCCCTTCCTGTCTAAATTTAATTGGAACATGGAATAATAACCTCAGCGCAACTTCTTGGGTAAAATGAAAGCGAATAATATTAAGCACGCAGGTCTAAATGACATCAAGATGAATTACAAGGAGCAGTGTCACACTCACAGAATAGTGTAACATCGTGTCCCGATGTGTCTTGACAGCTAATCCAGTGAAAGTTTGTAATCAACATATAAACATGTTTCTTCACAAAAACAAACAAACAAACAATGTAATCCACGATATTCGCTATGGGAACCATTTAACCGCACCCATTTGCCATGTTTACAATGGGCTTTGAAGTTGCTAGTTCATTTTAAACTTCATCGTTATAAACTTTAACTAATTTAGTACCAGCATAAAAATGAAGTCTAGACGAAAATTCAATAATGACATGGCCTCTAATCGAACTTTGTCTTATAGGCCTACATAAAGGTTATACCAGGGACCTCCCTGGTTTATGATAATGACAATACGTGTACTGATAACACGCGTATATATATAGGCCATATAGGCCTATATTATAATCATAATAAATACATCTTCGGCCAGGAGAAGATGAATTCATTATGTCTCCTTCAGAAACGGATATTTCATTGTAACATCTTGGTTGCACCCTCACCGCTGATGAAGAGTGCAACACTTACCTGTTTTGTTTTCTGAAATTTCCTGCAGACCATCTCGCACAGATGGTTAGTCTGCCCATTATGGTATATATGTATATGTATATATATATATATATATATATATATATATATATATATATATATATATACATGCATATAAATGTATGAATCATTCCATTCTACATAATGTATCAGACGGGCATTGACATCATCTTGTACAAGTGTATGTAACTATGTGTGCGAGTGTGTGAATATAGTGGTTTGCATGTTCATATACCCGTTGATGGTATACTTGGATATTATATGCTATGCCTCTTTTTAGTACTTTGAACACGCGGGAAACCGATATTACTGGTCTGCATCTAACATTTTTACGTGTTTTTACTAATATACTGTTAAAATAGTCATATAGATTTACAGTATTTTTATGTCGTGTTCTTATCACCTAAAAAATCCTTCATTGCGTGGGCTACTGTAGTCGAGGTGCCGACCGTTATACTGAGTAATCGCTTCACAATCAGAGGATCTACTCTTGTATATACGTTGTTCATATAGACTTTGTTGTGCTCAAGCAAGGAAACAATTTTAAGACGGTACTGCCTCTGACCTTTAATCATCCGTAGAATATCAAAACGCAGACAATCACAATTTGAATAACACGATGGTTTTCAAAGAGTATAAACATACGAAGAACAGACTTTGTTCAGTCATTGTTTGACAGAAATATTTTCACTTCTTTTCTTTAACCCTTTATCTGCCCGGGCACTTGTATCGTGTCGTGCTTTTTCATAGAGCATTCAGTCCACTCCCTCAAACTTGACATATTGTTAGAAAGCCAGCACGCACACTCATTCATTTAACAATTTGCCTGAGTCCAACTGGGCGGCCATGATGATAACAGCTTGTTTAGGTGCCATTGTCGTTTTGATATGACAAAATAATTAAAACAGTGGCTGTCTGTGGGCGCATTTTCATGTATTCTTCGAGGAAATGCATATGGTTTGCTCTCTTATGTCACTTCTTCAGGGGAGGGGCTCATTTTTTATGCACTCAATGCCCAGGTGGCCTCAAGGGAATTAAAGACACAACAAACGACGCCTATAGAGCCTTGCTCGGCGGCGTGGACTTACCACACTCTAGCTATGCATAATTGTGTCATACGTTAAGAAGAAGACCATTATTTTTCATAAGTAGAGAATTTCAGACAAGCTAGTACAAACAGCAGGTCTGTGCCCCCAGTGGATGACGACGACAGATGTATATCTGCAGATATATAGATTCATCTCGTGACGTTATAATTATCGGGAAGAATAGCTTGCGATGGAATTGTACTTCAGCAATATTAAGCGGATATGTATACGTCTTTCGATATAAACTTAAATGTCGATAAGTTATGATACCGGCAATTTTGTCCTTATATGGTTTATGGGCATGTCGATGTCATGTTTGAGAACTTATTAGAATCTATTGGTACACATCAGTTATAGATGAACAAAAATGGGTGGTAATTATTTCACTTTGTTAGTCTTACTCTCTAAAAAATCGAGTGAAAATATTCACTCTTAAAGGAGTGAATACAAAAAAGAGTGAATTTAGAGTGAATTGGAGTGAATTTTGAGTGAAAATGTTTATTTTCAATCATTTTGAAGTGACCTCAGGGATCACTCGCAGATTTAGAAGTGATCCCTGAGGTCACTCCAAAACGAGTATAGTTGTCGCAGGAGCAAAAAAAAAAAAAAAAAAAAAAAAAAATGTCAGCGAACCAAGCGTTCTTGTGTTATGAGTTTCCTTTTATTGGTGGAAGTCAAGTATAGTTGAATTGAATTGAACTGAATTGAACCGAATTGATTCCCCCCTCCCCCCCCCCCCCCCAGGAACTGTAAAGAATGTCCGTTGCCAATTACGGGGCCCTTCAGCTGTACATCAAAATGATTATAGGCCTAGTGCCACTTTATAGCCCCCCCCCCCCCTACTTTATAGGACCCATTCTTGAAATTCAGCTATTATGATATAATTGCATCCTAGTATTCCTACCACTGAATGGCATGTTTTCTCATTGTTTTCCATCGTTGCACTGATGTTGTTCTTTCCTCATCTGCTACCAACACACACATTGTTTGCTGTTCATAAAACCAGCGAATTATCTTCCGAAATATGTATTCGAAGTTTATCAAACTACAGGCCAAAATATCCGCTTGAGCCAATAAAATAGTACACGTGTACTACAGTTGCGTGATATTCTCAAGTTTTCGTCAAAGTTGAATGACCACTTATACAATAATTCATTCATCAAACACAGCATCATGCATATTTTCGTCTTGTGGAAATGACTCCCACAGCATCTGGCTCTAATTGCTGGAATTAGGGGGTGTTGCAAGAAAGTCGAGGTGCACAATCATTTGCAAGTATCTAGTGTATTGCAAACTTTAGATAGATCAACTGCAACTAGCAATCAATCGCAAGTTGCAGTTGCAAGAAGGGCGCTTGCAATTAATTGCAACTTTCTTGAATTGCAACACCCTCTTACTGGAGGATTGGTAGTGGGGTCACGAACGATTGAGGGCGGGGAAGACTGTGAGAGCAAAGAGGCCATACTATCCTAGGGAACGATAACATGTTGTGGTAGGTGGGCATCGGCGCATTGCGCGGTCGAATTGACTGTGGTGACGATTGGCAGTAAACATCGTTAGCGCCAGTTTTTGTTTACTGAAATTCTGAACCCGGGGTCTGGCTCGGCTACGCTGTGTGGGTAGAGACTTGGTACGTGTTTTGGACCTCTATTCTGCACTCTAGCGCTACCCATATACGACAAAGGCGCAAGAAAAGGTAAACATTCAGGTTATACAAAGATTCCGTGCCATGAATAAGGTTATTGCGATGTCAAGCCTGGAAGGACTATCGAACAAGTATCATTCATGGGGCTGAATTTGTAACTGCCAATATTCACGATACAGTCCCATGTATTCATAATCGTGTTAGTGTAAACACTGCTGCTGAAAGACTGAGTCACTGTGTGATCTATGTAACTAGTGACAGTGTTCTATAATGATAAACGTTTTGCCTTTTGGGTTTGAGTTATCCAAACGACGATAACTATATGTTATGATACCATGGTACCAATACCATTAAAGATAATGGTGCTTGTGAAGCCATAGATTTGTGAATTTTGATTACGTGGGGTGGGAAGCCGGAAGGGAGCTGTTCCTGAGTGAGCAGGTGAGGGACACCAAAGTCACAAAAGTGTGACAGATAGCACTGACGTGACACTGTATATCAGAATCCAACACCTTCTGCCTTCTCATACTTCTCATGTTAGATGATTAAAGGGATGGTACAGTGTTGGTGGTGATGAGAATTGGGCTTTAACTTTTTGCGAGATACCAAGAAAACACTATTGATACATATCAAAGTACAGAGCATATCATTTTAAGACTGAAGAGGACAAAGTTTATTAAATTGATGAATATTGGGTTTGGAATGACTGAAACATCCAAAAACAAAGTAAAACAAAGCGATCGTAATAAAGTGTGGGTCCCACACTTTATTAGAAATAGAATTGCTCTTTTTAGGATATCTCGGCCATTTCAAAACCAATTTTCATCAAATAAATGTTGAATTCCTCATGAGTCATAGAATTACATGTTCTTTCATATTTCATAAGACTTAAGAGGTTTCTCATTATCTCACCAAAAAATGTTAGAAACCTGAAATTAGGTCTCAACCAAAACTATACGATCCCTTTAAATCTGTGTCATTAAATACAAATAGAATATGGAAGGTTATCAATGTATATATGTAACGTGAAGTCCAGCTGTAATTGTCTGCAAAGTGGCCAAAGTGCTATGTCATGGAGCACTAGACAGAAAATCTTGAGTGTCGGTCTGGAAGAGTCTTTCATCATTTTTTTTATTTTTTTATTTTTTTTTTTAATTTTTTTTTTTTTTTACTTTTACGGCTCTCCTCTGGAGGGCGGAAGGGATTCCATGAAGCCAGATGCAGTCTCCTCGGAACATATCCCTGACGATATTAGATACAGACCGATTTTTCAGTCAAATGGAGCACACACCCTAACTAAATCCAACCGTACTAAATGTTTTGATTCTTACCACTACCAGGCATTCACTTTATACACCCGCACAGAGAGGAGCACCATTGCATGTTGACAAAGTATTTAGCAGATTTAAGTTTCAAGAAACAAATGCTGTGGCAGTATTCAAACCCCGAACCTTTTCATGAAAGTGAATGGTGCAATCTATACTTATGCTTCTAAAATCCGCTCTGTATTGAATGCAAGAACTAATATATCTTACAATTATGGTATTTGCTTTGCTAAAAATACAAGATACTGGTAATAAAAAGAATTCCACTTGTGATGAATCAGATCTTTTCTTTTGAAATATTCTTCTAGACTTCTAGATGTTTGCCGACTACAATGGCATCTGCTGAGAGTTGTGATGCTGGCCATGTGTTGATACAGACCTCTCTCTCAGAGTTTGTTGCTGAACACATCCCAGATGCATCTCTTGAGTAAGTCTTAGTGATAATGCAGGTTGGTCTACAAGGGGTTATCATTGCAGCAGCATGCTTTGTTGTCTTTGCCTGCCATCCCAAGAAATTTTAATCATTCAGAGCATCAGTGCCTAACATTGATAATGTGCTGACACTACGAAACTTAAAAATGTGTCCACAAACTTAAAAACTATGTACCTGAAGATTTTATCCTGGGTTGCAACACATTCACTTTTAAAGGTCAAATTTTAAAAGACAAACTACACATTTTGTAAGATGGCCCCAGAGTGTCCAGAGAGCCCTTCCTATACCCTTTAGTAGGCCCTGGACCCTTGCCACATGCTCATGATACGCATTTAGGTATTATAAACTTTCATAATTCCCCCCCTCCCCCCCCCCCCCTCCCTCCCCCGCCCATGCAATAATCATGATAAAAATGTTGATAATTCAAGAAATGGTTGTGATAATAAAGATGTTTGAGATGAAAATAATGAGAACAGTAAATGTGACAAACAGTATTAACACCTATACATTTCTACCTATTTGCATATAAAAAATATATTTGATATAGTTAGAGATACCACATTTCATATGACTGACGTCTGGTTAGACTGTGAAGTGGAATAGAAGGTGTTTACCTTAAAAACACATTGAAGTTTTGTGTTTGTCATTTGTTTCAAAGTTGTATTATTGGTCAACTTAGTTTGAATGTATTGGTGTTGTGTGCATGATATTTGTACCAATAGGAATGAGTCTGGGTTTTTATTTTCACTGTTTCCTTTTCCTGCTGTGTTCTATGAATAATTGTTCTATAGGTGTATTTCTTGTTTGTAATGCTGGTCCAAAGAATATTTCCAATTTTATTTGTGGACAAAAGAAAAATATTCAATTCAATACAATTCAATATAGAGAACACTCTGTCATATCCTCTCCAAAAGAGGTTCGATGGAGATCTAGAAACCAGCATGTGGTTTGTTGGTCCAGTGCAAAAGTTGGTAGAGTTAACATGTTGGTCTGGAGGTAGTGTTGGAAACGGAAAGTGCATTGCCTTGGCTATTTTTGCTTTTAGTGGATAAGACCCTAGATAACCAATCCTGAATTGCGTGGTTCGAGTCTGCTGGCAATAGCAGTTGTGCCCATAGGAAAAGCACTGTAATTGTAAATGGCATTATCTTTTTCTTTAGAAATCTACACCTTGACAAAAATCCTGGCATAATATGTAGATATATGTATTTATTTATTTTTTTTTTTTTGGTGTTTATCATTTTCATGAACCAAAGTTATCCTAGACTTTTTTTTTCTCCAGTTTCTACCAAGGTCGAGCATGGAAGCATGCATAAAAACAGTTTACTTGTAGATCAGTCAGATACCTTGAAATATTCATCAGAGATGTTAATGTTTACTTTTTGGCAGTACAGGTATTTTGTACTGTTTTTTTTTTTGTTTTTTTTTTGTTTTTTTTTTGTTTTTTTTTGCTCAGAATATTGCAGGTTTCATTGAAACTACGCTGTACTGTTTTCCCCTAATTATAATACTACACATGGGTACATGTCTATTGCAGGAAAGGTAAAGATTTTGTTTCCCACCAAAGATATGCCTTTCATCCCCCAGAATCGTACAATGCAGTTTACAAGGATGGCATCCGTGATTCATGAATAGAATGTCCTTAAATGTATGTGAAATATAATCAGATAATATCTTTGTATGAGTTGTTCATAGTTTTGAATCCTGTTGTTTTGTCTTAGTTTTTATTTTCTCGGGCTCATTAAAACATGATTTAGCGCACTCAATGTCAAAGTTCTTTTTTCTTCTCACAGTTAACTTTCAGGTTGGATTTTTAAATGCTCATTGTAGTGGACAAGAAACTGTAATGAATTAAGTATCATTCTAAATCAGTGAATCTTGACCCAAACTTCTCAGACAACTGTTAGTTTCGTAATGCAAGGTCACATGTATGATTGAAAAAGAGAGGAAACTACTGGTATATGTTCAGTTTGTTATCCTGTTACTGTTTTCTATTTTTACCATATATATTGAAAAGAAAGTCTTGCTAAATAGCAAATATGTACTTCTAGAATGTTCTCTTCTTTTTTTTTCTATAAATTTTACTTTTCATGGCTGGGATGTCTTGTATTTAAGGTAACTAGTCACTGTTAAGAGATCTGAGGTGTCAAGATAAAATACCAAGTGGTTCCAATTCCGCAAACTTTTCTGCATTTCTGTCCCGACCAGTGGCATAGATGAAATTGTTCTCTCGTACATGCTGGGCGTCCTGGAGGATCTTGGAAGCGATGATGGGTTTGAGGTTGAGAGTTTTGTGGAGATGATGCAGGCCTACATTCCAGGATTTGAAGCAGTCAGCAGGTAGGATGCCTTACATCCTCAGAGCTACACTGTAATACTAATAAGAGGAGTCATTCAGTGGGCATACAAGATTTCATGAGAACAGTGCATCATTTCTTTTATTTTTTTATTTCTACCATATTTTTTTTTTAATATGAACATGAAGACTTTCAATGGAAAAACAGATGAGTGCCATCTTCATTTTTTTTCCCCAAAGAAGGTCATCATCAAATAAAGGAAAATAAACTCTTTTTGATGAAACTGCACTCTTATACTGTACATAACAAGAACCTTTTTGAAGATGTTATTAAGATTATCACATATATTTTTTTTTTCAGCAGATTCAAATGTATCTTAAGCTGATAAAAATGAATATATCTATTCTTGCATTAAAACTCTCTATATAAATGTTTATACAATTTTCATTAGATTATTATTATCAGTTTTATTATTGTTATCAGGATGTAGTTGAGATTGTGCATTATAATACATGTATTTGTGCATGTTTATTTGGAGATATCTAGAAGATGTCTTTTTGACTCTCATCATATTTGTAATGCAAGATATGACCAATTCAGAGGAAGTGTAACTGTTTTTAAGGTTTAGTCTGGCTTGATCTTCAAAACTTTGTAATTCTGAGATTGTTCTAATTTCAAAATGGATTTGGTAGAGCACTTCTTGTTGCTGCATTAAAGTACTACTTGGTAGTATCCGGTTTAATTTGCAGTGAGAAGATTTGTGATTGGATCTTCAAGCTTGCCGATGATGTCACGCATCAGAAAGAAAAAGGTAAATTATGCTTTATTGTCAAAACCATTGGCATTTCTTCTAAATGCAAATTTATAGGTATTCTGAGGTGGTGGTCTTACGAGGGTTAGAGGGAAAACTATTTGATGGTGAAAGTGGGTGTTTCAGATCTCTTGCAATTTTGCTTTGTCACTGGAAAACTTGTCATGTGTTAAACATGCATATTGCCTCTTTCACAAGATGAGCAAATAATGATCTATTGCCTATTTATCTTCCTCTGGAATTATTTTGTTGCATGTTGTTGGCCTTAAAGGCATTATTTACCATTTGCAGATGAAACAAAACCCCAGCTTTAGTGCTTCAAAATAGTTCTAAAATATGGGTTAGGGATAGAAACAACCAATGTAAATAGATGATAAGTATTGTTAAATCAAAATATGAGCAATAGTTTTGATAAAAATGTTTCTAGACTAAACTGTCTACAGTTATGGTTTAGTCTGGAAAATAGTGATATATCCTTGTATATTTTAGGCTTTATTACAAAATTCTTGTATGTTTTGTGATACAACTGACCTACATATGCATCAAATGTGGTATCTCCAACATTTTCTAAATCACTGCTCCCAATGGTAAAGAGTACCTTTGATGCTGACGGTGAGCTCAGTTCAGATGGAAGACATTGATGTTGAACACCCGTGTAGCATCACAAGAGGAGAGGAAAAAGAAAGTGTAAAGGTTGATAGTGTAACATTACTAGAAGAAAAAAAACCCTAAACCTGATCTGTTTCTCCTTGTACAACAAAATATAGCCCATGTACTAAATGCCTTGCAATACTAAGATGCAATATAATTTGGTTCAGCAAAGTTTGTGTTCTGGCAGGCCTTGCCTGCAGAAAATACAAAGAAAGAGTGTAATAGTTTCTGTTTTTCTCGACAAAAGAATACTGTGTCCAGGAAAGATTGGTTTTTGTATCAGCAGTAGATTGATGCTGCACATCCTCAGACAGCTTGTTGTTGTTTTTTGAAGGATATTTAAAAGAAATACAATTAACAATTTTCAGAGACCAACAGACTGCGAGATACAGAACCAGTGTGTTGGTAGCAACCATGGAATTAGTGTCAACTTTCTAGTAAATGCTGTAATGTATCTGTTTTGAATATCTTGTATCTACAAATATGTGTATATTGAGTGTATGTGTATGTATAATGTGTGTGTGTCTGTATGTCTGTGTGGTGTGTAGTAAATGCTGTAATGTATCTGTTTTGAATATCTTGTATCTACAAATATGTGTATATTGAGTGTATTTGTATAATGTGTGTGTGGTGTGTGGTGTGTGTGAATGATATACTTTTGTCACAGAGCAAAGCTAGCCTATTTGGTTTTATAAGGCATATTTGTCATTCTGCATCATACACTGTATGTCCCTACAGAGAACACTCCACCTGGATCTGTGTCTCCTTGTCTGTCCCCCAGCGGGGATCAGCCTGAACGCCTACCTGTCCCCGGCAAGGCCAGGTCCACATTGACGGAGATCACTTCCAGCCCAGAGAGAAACAGTGGCAAGGGCCAAGTACCAAAGGTAGGTCTATCTCCAAAATGTGATTTTGCTTCAATCTTATGGTTGCGGATGTGTTTTGTTGTCTATCATGACAAGGGTGGTGGTGGTGGTGGTGGGGGGGGGGGGGGGGGCTTTTTGTGTATAGTGTTTAATGTTTTTGGTTGTGACACTAACGCATCACACAGTCTTGGAAGTTTAGAGCAATCTTAAAATGCAAGTGCAAGATTATCCCTGCTTTTGCTAGCCCATTGTGGTCAATATGCTGTTTTTCAATCAATGACATCATTACAATGTGAAGTTCAGACCACAAATCAAGACATATGAGAAAATTTTGCGAGTAGTCACATTTGTGATTGAGAACCACAGCAAGAGAATTAAATGGGATATTAGCATTATCTTTTCTCAAGAAGCAAACTTGTAGATTATCCGCCTTGGAAATAAGTTACATGGTATGTTTGTGATGGGAGGCAACACAGTGCATTCCTGTTATAGCAAGCACAGTTGAAATGAAAATCTCATTTCAATAAAGTAAAAATTCAGGTCCCAAAATTATCATCTAAATATATTTACATTAACATTATTGTTTGGTTAGAATTTTTTTTAACGAAATAATGGGAAATTTTGCCTGTACTTTGGTGTTCTGATATTATTTTGTGAATATCAGTCACAAAATTTGTGACACTGAAATGCATGATATACTACTACTAAACCTATGGGAAATAACAATGTCCACAGGCAGTGGATGAATTATAATGTGCTAGCACTGTTCTTGCAATGGAAATTGGTTTTCTTTTAGTTTATGAAGCCTTTACATGTCCATCAGATATCCATCAAAGCTGGTGCCAGAGTTGGATATTGCAGGACATTTTCCCTTTTTTAGACTTTTAGACGAAACCATGATAAATTTGAGTCAAAAGTTCATGTGGTCATATCATCCTTGCTATGCACAATTTTTTCTGCTTCATACAGAACAATGCAAACAAATAACAAAGCAATTCCCACAGCAACATTAGAAGTTTGTCATCCTTTCTTAACCTTAAACAAACAAACAAACAAACAAACAAATAAACAAACAGATAAACAGACAAATAAGCAAACAAACAACCAAACACTCATCTAGCCCGAGAGGCTTTTATTTGTTTTTCTATTCATATCACATCAGGGACTAATTGTTTTCAGACTGAGATGGGTTTTTGTTGGTGAGTTTCCCCACAAAATCTAGCAGGTTGAGAGTCATTGCATAAAATGCTGTCGACATTTGTCTAGTCAAAGTAGCCAGTCATTATTAGACTTACATTATGCAAACAAACAAACAAACAACCAAACACTCATCTAAACCAAGAGGCTTTCATTTGTTTTTCTATTCATATCACATCAGAGACTAATTGCTTTCAGACTGAGATGTGTTTTTTATTTTAGTGGTGAGTTTCCCCACAAAATCTAGCAGGTTGAGAGTCATTTCATAAAATGCTGTTATCTTTTGTCTAGTCAATGTAGCCAGTCATTATTTGACTTACATTTTGCAGACTGCCATTCTTATGCTTTGACTGTTATCCACTTCCTTCAAGGATTCCAGTGATGAGGATGCCGATATGCAAATCAGACAGCTCCTCGAGATGTTCCCCGCATCCTGCGCATTGGATGCCCGCCGTTGCCTGGCAACCGCCAATGGTCAGCTGGAAGAGGCTGTTCAGTTGATGTTGTTGAGGGTGGAGAGTGATGATGACGTCCCAGTGGTGACAAAAGATGAGGTAGGAGGAAACTTATGAAAGCACTGGAGTGTTGTTGACTTTCCTCCATGTTTGGCATTCAAGACCCCAAGAGGTCCGAATCGACTACACTCAATGGCCATCTGATTTTGAAAATCCTGAAGCTATGATTCAGAAGATGAATATATTTCTTGCCTGTTTTGTTTTCTAGTCAAAACAAGTCTAGCACCTTGGAGATGATAATAAAAGTAGGTCCAAGTGTAGTGAATGTTGATTTCTCTGTTTTATTTTTGTTTTGTTTTGTTTTTTGTTTGTCAAATTTTGTGCTTATGTTGTAATTTCACAGGGAGAGAGAGAAGAAAAAAAAAAGGACCCATTTGAAATGGTGGCTGTGTGGGACACAAGGTTTGGTAAAGGTCAACATTGCATTTTTTTTTTTTTTGAAAAGATTTCACCAATTGTGTGCTTTTGGGTGATTGATGAAGTTGTCCTTGATGAGACATGATTTGTGAGATGTAACACCCACACATACGTCCTTGAAATCACGTCAGAGTACGTCAGAGGCCAACGGTAAAATCTCACATTACAGAGGAACTTTTGCTGCACTTCCGTCACTGTCAAATTATCATACAGTCTGACCTCTCTTTAATATCTGGACATGTCGGGACTGGCGCTCATCCGGATAAGGGATTTGGCTGGATGTGGGAGACTCAGTGTTTAATACATGCAGCTGCCTACCCAATGGTACAAATAATGAGTGTTTAAGTCATTCATCGCCCAGCCAATGAACTCGAACCATTGCGAGTCTAGTCATATTGACGGCTGTGCATGTGACCTACATGTGGCAATGAGAACGAGAGGGGCACGTATTGTGTGAACATGTCATGTCCTCGTCAGCTAGTCTGCATTCAGAATTCTCTGATAATTTGCTTAATGAACAATAGCCTGTAGGGTACCCTGATTTAATGAAAAGTTTTCTGTTCATGTTCTTGCGGTGATTTGGGAGTAGTGAATGTCTGAATGCAAGTTATTTAGATGAAGATTTGATGTGAAGGTATGCTAATTATGTTGGGAATGATATGTACTTCATGTGAGTTTTTTGTAATAATAATAATAAAGGACATTTATATTGTGCAGCTACTATAATGATATACTCTACTGCGCATATACTCTACTACTGTAGGAATATTGTTTGAGTTTGAAATCCCCCTTTTCCCTGTAATTATTAGACTGGAAAAAAAAATCACGCAGAGATGGCGTTCGGATAATGCAGAGATCTGGATAAAGGGAGGCTGGATAAGAGAGTTCAGACTGTACTTTAAGTGAATGATAATTAACCTTGCTGGAGAACTACAGTGTGCACATGATTTGAAGATTGATAGTTCATTGGTATTACTTGTTCTAACAACTGAATATTCACCATTGACACGTCCAACCATATATATTGGAAATTTTATCAAATTGTGTGTTTTTTTTTCGATGTTTTTAGCATATTTATGTGAAACTTCATTACTAATTAAGCTTTTAATCCTCTTTTTGTTCTCCTCGTGATAAAAAATTGAATCTGTTCGGAAGTAGCACTTCAACATGTTCAAAATTTCATAATTTATTGTGGCGGGTCAGTAACCACAACCTTTGAAGAGTTAAACTATAAAAGTGGAAATCTTTCCAGTGTGAAAACTAGTGCCAAAGTAAAAGTATGCAAATTGCTCGTTATATGTGAATACTGATGCTATTTTATATTTTGATTCTGTGGAATTAAAAACGTGTGAAATTCATCCTACTCAGCGAAGTGCGAAAAATTACTCATGCAAACATTTCCCCTTTTACAGTATCTCACTGTAATGCTGAGAATTTTCTTCAAAATCTGACTGGAAAAAAAAATTCTTGCATTTGAGTTTTGTGTTGCAGGGTCACAAATGTACTTACAAGTAAATCTTCTTCTAGTTTAATGCATTTGTATATGAATTCGTTAGACAACACAATTTGTAGTATCACATTCAAATAGTGATTATGCGTACTTATGCATAGACGCGCTTTTCAACCTTTTTTGACCTGCGGCCACAAACAATTTTGAGACCCAGTGAGATCAAATATGACTCTTATTTATTTCATTTTTGGCCAACATTGCAGCCCACTGGTTGAGAAGCACAGGTTTAGAAGACTCCTTCGCGTGTTCAGGTTGAGTCCAGTATTAACCCTATAAAGCCCAAGGGGGGGGGGGGGCACATTTTGCCCCCCACCATATTTTTGTTTGCCACTCCTACACCCTTCACCCGATTTCAACCAAATTTGGTGACTTTTCCTAAAATCTTATTAGGAACATTTTGATATATAATTTAGCTATGTCCAATATTGTTGGTTGCCATAAGCTGACAACCATGTTCGTCAGATTTTGCATTATATTCTGTTCCAAGTTCAGTTAACAATATTAATGGATGAAATGGGGGTTTTCTTGGCTGTAATTTGCTAAAGGACCAAAATGTGAAGCAATTATGGTTGTGAATTACCCTGAAATGGTCTTCTTATTATTTCCTTTATTTTTTATATGACATAGGCATCAAACAATAGATATAATAGAAATAATCGAAAATACAGCATTTTCCAAAGACTACCCTGTTATTTTGTGTTATCTTCACACATGCCTGGCCGGTAATATCATTTATTTATCCTATCAATCTGCAATCTCAAAATTTCAATATTTTGGAAATATGAAATGTGATACCGATATATGTACCCATTCCAAGCAGTACATGATACGTTTATATATTTCTTTATATTGTAATGAATAGCGCCCCCACATGTTGACCTTGAGAAATTTCAACCATACAAAATAGTGAAGGTTGACTTGCTTTTCCTTTGTGGTAAATGTATAAATGATTGATATAAAATAAAAACATATATACTGGGGATAAAGAAATAAAAAGAAAAAACATGATTTTAGCGTATTTCCTATGTATTTCTTTATATTTTGGTAAATAGCGCCCTCAGTGGATGACCTTGAAAATTTTCAAATGTTGGGTCATGTAGAGTACGAGTCACTCTACCCACGTGCCAAATATGACGGTCATACATCATAAGAAGTTATGTATGGGGGGCACAATGTGCCCCCCTTGGGCCTGGAAGGGGTCAAAATAGCTTGGGTTAAGATAGAAGTTTCATTGAAATTGGATTAAGAGTAGATTTACCACAATACAGTTATATCGGTCATCATCTCATTTCGTAAGCAAATAAGACAAGTAATGATGTCATTACCCCGCAAATCTTTCATTGCTGGGTGCAAAGAGTGGTTAAGTCAAATTTGTTTTGTTCATAATTCTACAACTATGATCGGCTTAAAGTTAAACGTTGCTAAATTGTTTAGAAACTTGAACAATCTGACCTGAAGGCTACAATTTCTTCTTGAATCCATTTTTTTAAAAAAGGAGAAAAGAAAGACATATCCTTAAGATTTTTTATGCAGATGGCTGGGAGACTCAAGCCATCATGAGCTCATCTCATTTATATGCAGATGTGACTGTGACCAATATGATTGATCTGCTTTAGCCTTTGAAATTCTGAAATTCTATAACTTTCTTAACCGGTTGAGGACAAGTCCCGAGTATACTCAGGCAGGGGTCTATGGGAAATGCGTGTTGTTGCAAAATCATCCCATCCTCAACGGGTTAAAGGCATAAGTTACCATTTGCAGATGAAACAAAAACCCAGCATTAGTGCTTCAAAATGGTTCTAAAATGTGAGTTAGGGATAGAAACAACCAATGTAAAAATTTGAACCAGTTTAATCAATGTTAAGTTTTGTTGAATATACAAAATGTGAACAATAGTTATAATAAAAATGTTTCCAGACTAAACCATCTACAGTTATGGTTTAATGAGAAAAATAGTGATATTTCCTTACATTTTAAGCTTTATTGCAACAACAACAACAAAAATTATTTGGTAGGATGTTTTGTGATACAACTGACCTACACACATGCATCAAAAGTGATATCTTGAATTTTTTTAAAATTACTGCTCCCAAAGGTAAATAGGACCTCTAAAGGTTAAGGAAGAGTTTTGTTTATCTGGTTTTGCTATAAAAAGACATGCCAATGAAATACCTGTATCTTTAACATGGCTACAATTTCTGTGAAGAGAAAAACAATGAATGATGGCCTTAGCAAAATCTATCGAGTGTATCAATTTCTGACACCAGACTTTTGTCTGTGCGTGTTAATGACATACATACTTCCGGTGCTTATTGCTTCTAAATGATTGGTCCCAATGAATCAATACTGTTAAAGGAGCGTTTGTTTCAGGATGGACGTGCAGCAGGATGCAGAGTTTAAATAGCTATCATGCTCATGCAACCTACCATCCCATCTCTTAATGTTTTCGTACCAACAGTAGAGGCGAAACTGAAAAACCACGCGCACATTTTGTTGTAAAGTATGAGGGGTGTATCTGTCATATAACGGAAATAAAGTCTGTGCCTGGCTGCACCCTTTAATGTTTTTTTTTTTTTTTTTTTTTTTTGTCTGATTTTGAAGACTCATCCTTCTATTCTGTTTGTTTGACTGTACTCTGTTAGGTAACATCAACTTAAACATGGAGCGCGTTTTCACTCTTGACAGTTCTTTTTTTCTTTACTTTGTGCAGTGGTCCTCAAGAAAGAAGACGCATGATGACAAAAAGGTCAGAGACTCAATTCTGCAGAAATATGGCTATGTGGACCTTCATGATGACACAGTTACCCACAAACCACTGGCACCCAAGCAGGTATTTCTGCTTTGATAATTATAATGATAATATGGACAATTTGTAAAGCTTTTTAATAAGACAAACATGTTTCAAAGCACTTTACGATTATGAAAAAAAAAAAGAACAAACATGTAAATCAACTACGAATACAAATAATCCACAGTACATAATGATAAGTTCTGTTCTTGAAATAAATGGGTTTTGAGTTTCTTTTTGAAAATATATTGGAGGTGGAGGACTGAATATGAGTAGGGAAGTTAGGTTAACCTAAAAAAACTGTTGGCTGGATGGGTTGTGTACATTGTCAATTTCAGGACCTCATATTGTTTGGATCGTCAAATGGGAATTTGTACGTTATTGAAATAATTATTAGCTGCCGCAGCAAATTAGTTCAAAAGATAAACCGATAAGAGCTGAAGAATTCTGTGCATGAGCAAGACCATCATTTCATGTTTAGGGAAATAGTATCATTTGAGCATAAACAATTGTGAAAAAGATCCCAAATATTACAACATGCAAAATTACTTGGTCAGAACAATGTTTGCATAATGGGTAATTTCAAATTCGGTACTAGTGCTATCTCAACACCAGCACAAGTAATAATCTTGAATTTGTAATCTGTTCGATGTAAGCAGATTGTCCTTCAAGGTATGACATACATGTAGTTCCAGTAGCTAGTGTTGAGGGTACTGTTGACAATGGTTTGCTGAACTTAGGTCCTCTATTCTGGTCGGCGATGTCTGTGCTTTTTCTAAAGTATTGGATAACACCAGCCAAAAGGGATTATCAAATTTCAAGTCGGTGTTAGTGTTAGCAGTGCTATACATACAAGACCCACTTTCACATTCACTGATGTACGTCATCTCCACTCATCAAGTATAATGTGCATAGCCTATGCTTATGCAATAATGACATGTTTAAAGTACACAAGCACTCTAGACATGGCCACATATATCTGCATGGGAGCAAAATTATTAAGATTGTTGTATTATGGGGATGCTTAGAAATTTGTGGCACTTGAATCCTTCTTCAGCATCTTACTTGTTTAAGACAAACATTCATTGTTGCATCTTTTTATGTTGAAATTTAACCAAAGCACAATCACTTTTTGTTGTGTGAAATTCCTGCATGACTATGTGGTGATGTGAAGAGAAGAGTAATTTTAGGGGTCAGTAATTATGATTGATATTATTTGCATTAATATGACCATGGAGCTTGATTTAAGGCAATTTGGCAGAAAACACCAGCACGAGCACTAGCACTAAACCTGAAATCACCCAACGTTATATATCTCCGCAGGTGTACCAAGGCAACTGTAGTCTTAGCCCTTCTTCTCAAATCATTGTTATAGAATGGTTTGGCCAATTGAAACAGGAATGCAACGTCGTTGTCTTTCTGTGATACCACTCGCATGATATTTGTAGGTCCAGCATGACACTCAGCTGTGGATCCTTTAATACACTGAGACAAAAGAATCTCATCAATTTGGTGATGTTCCCTTGTCTAATGTTTCCACATTCAGTTGACAAATCATCAGTGCCTTACCTCTCCCCCTCCCACTCATCAACCTCCTCCCACACACATGGAGGGCTTGTCGCCTTCCAGCCCTCGTTCGCAGGCGATAGGAGGCAGATCCAGCCAGCCTCTATCTCCTTCCACCCCTCCGAGATTCCCTCCTTCGGGGGGCCGGCGGTGCCCAAAGTAACACCGCGACTGATTGATAAACGATAACTTTTTTACCTCATGTCGAATCACGACACACTTTGTCTGCTGGTCTCTCCGGCTTTGCAGGCTTTGAGAATGGTTTGCCTTCTTCAATCGAGAGTGCACTATGTGATTTGCGATGTAGAATGTTGCCCAAGGACTGAATCGGAGAGATAAGATGCGTCATCTATAAATTCTCTTTGCAGCGTAGAACATGCTACAGAGAGTTACTTCAAAAATATTTTTGCACCAAATGTCTGAGGTGTCTTCGCAAGCAGTGCGTTCCATTTTGTGAAGAAAAAAAAACAACAAAAACACTTGTGCCCAAATAGCATGAACGTAAAATGTATTGAGATTGTGTGGGTAGGTTTGACACATGTGAACTGAGGGTTCAATCTCATGTGGGTTTTGTTGACTGTGTTGGGAAGTGGTTGCCAATGGTTCATTGAATAGGTAACAGAAAGACTGATATGAAGGAATATTCCAGTGAAAGTGGCAATAATAAATAAAAAGTGAACAAATCAAAAACACAAGTGACCCTCCATCAGTAATCCCACAGAAAGTTGATGAGAAGATTTTTGAGGTTACAATGAATTGTAAAATGAGGAACTGGTACAACTCATTGTAACTGGATCCTCCTAAACCACAAATGTGAATATTTGAAAATAGATATGTAGGAATGCTGTTAAGTAGGCTTTAAAGTTAGGGTTATTTTGTGTGTGGAGCAAAACAGGGATTTCAGATTTCATAGGCAAACACTATTTCATGCACACCTTTAATAGCAAACTCCATAGGTGAAAAAGATTGAGAAAACCAATTTCTGGAGATTAAAAAAATGAGTCCACTAAAGTAATTAAAAGCATTATGGACTTGGAAAAATATACGGTAACTGTTAGAAAAAACAAAACTAAAAAAAACCTGATTAAACCCAAAATTCCTAAAGGAAAATTAAGCTACATGTATGTAACTTTCTGAGGTTTTGTGAAGCAGGGTCTGATTTAAGGGATGGTCAAAACTTATTACTCAGCTTTTTTTTTCTGTAACTGTTTCTAGTGACCATGTGCAAATGTTGATGGTTGATTGTATAATTACCTAATTTTTGATCTTATACAATCAGTTTTCTTACAGATACATGTTTAACAACTTCCTTTCACATATTTCACAATTAAGGGATCACAAGACAGCCATATTGGCACAAAATAGAAAAAAAGAATAAACAAATCCATAAAATTAGCATATTAACATAATTAATTAACCCTAATTAAAAAATTATGATAATTTTTGTAAAATTAACTATGCATTCTTGTAGGGTACGTCATAAACTAGGTGCATGCCGAATTTGGCGACAATCGGACATTCCGTGGCCGAGATCTTATGGGGGGGGGGGGGGGGGGGGCATCATGCCCCCCCCCCCCCCCCCAGTCCTCAAAACCTCCTAAATAGCCCAGTCTTATTAGGGTTAATATACAGTTGTACATGTGGATTGAGTGACTGCCGCAATTACATAATTAATTAACCTTGATTAAAAAATTATGGTAATTTTTGTAAAATTAAATATGCATTCTTGTGGGGTATGTCATAAACTAGGTGCATGCCGAATTTGGCGACAATCGGACATTCCATGGCCGAGATCTTATGGGGGGCATCATGCCCCCCACCCCCCCAGTCCTCAAAACCTCCTAAATAGCCCAGTCTTTTTAGGGTTAATATACAGTTGTACATGTGGATTGAGTGACTGCAGCAATTATCAACAGAACATATCAGTGAAAGTTTGAGGAAAATTGGATAATCCGTTCAAAAGTTATGAACATATCAGTGAAAGTTTGAGGAAAATTGGATAATCCGTTCAAAAGGTTTTTTTTTAAGTTTCTACTCAGTCACTGCTGGATGAGAAGATTACTCCAGGTTATGATGTCACATGTATAGAACGACATAAGGAAAATATATAGAGAATTCCACAAAATTTCATTTTCGAACAAAGTACACATTCCATCGACTTGTTAGTGATGTAGGTTAAGGGTAATATTATTCCCTCTAAATCTTAGTGTGCAAGAAAAGTGAAAATATGTTGAATTTTCCTTATAGTTTTTTAAATTTTTCTACACATGAGACATCACAAGCTGTAGTAGTCTTCTGATTCAACAATGGCGACCCTACTGAAACTTAAAAATTTATAACTTTTGAACAGATTGTCTGATTTTTCTTAAACTTTCACAAATGTGTTCTACTAGTATTGCTGCATTCTCCCAATCCACCTGCATGAACGTGTCCTTTAAGTGTATTTTTATATATTTGTTCCTGTTTAATTTTGTATTGAGAATTTCTGTTGTAATTCTGTTGTATACATGTCAATCTTCATTCCTTGATGATGCAGTTTAGCAAATTAAAGAGAAATACATGAAATTTTGTGGCATACGTGTAAATGGCATTTGAAACCTTTCCGCTGAGATAACAATTAGAGAATGATAAAAGATTACTCTCAGCGGATCAGTTTAGAAAGAGCACATTAAGTAGAACTCTCCTTAATCTCCTGAATGTGTTATATCTTTGAATTCAAATACTTTTTGCTGACGTTACTTGTGATACATTCTAGTAGTTTTTTTTTTTTTATATACATGTACCATGGGCTTTTTTCATGTTGAATTTTGTTTTAATTGTCCTAGTTTGACCTTGAAATTGTGACTAAGAAATGTATCAATGTTTTGAACTATTCTTAATTGTCAGGAAGCAGTGAAAAGGTTCACTTTCCACAATTTTCCCCAATCAAGTCTTGCTCCATCCATTATTTTATGCAACTTGAGATACATCCAATCTCCATTGTTTTGACATTAATGAAAAACAATCTCCACATTTTTGCCCATATTGTTTACTATATTCATGTCTCATTTTCTCCTATGATATACATATATTCTTTCCTCTCTCCCTCTCACACCCTTTTTTTCTCTCTGCATATTAGGATAAAAAGAAAATGGTCAGGTACTTAAATGGTCAGGTGTGCACAACAAAGGGTGAAAAATTCATCGAGATCAAAAAACCGGTGACAGAGGAGATGAAAAAGACTTACATCAACCTGAAGCCGGCACGGAGCTACCACTTCCATTAGCGTATGAAACGACCCGCTGAAATTCAACTCCTCCACAAGCTGGAATCCAAAGTGCTTCGTGAGCGCACACTCTGCCAGAGGGCGTCTCCGCCGCGCATCAGCCAAAGTATGATCCTTCCTGTCAGACGGAACCTGTTAGACAAGCAGCAGGGTCAATGATTCCCCTTCAGCTCCTGCAAAAAAGGGCAGGAAACCCTGCACAAGTTCTCACGGTCATCTACACCAAGGGAAAAAAAAAAAAGGAAAAAAAATGATAAGAAACGAAGATGAAAAAGAAAAGAAACTATGACAAGAAAAAAAAAAAAGAAACTGACAATAAGAGATTGGCTCTGAGGCATTTTATGAAAAGCACTCTCAGATAAATTGGAGGAAAAACGTGACAAATCTTTACAAAAAAAGAAGTACCACTGTATTAGCGATGAAAAGGATACCCATATATTCTTGTGTATAGAAGTACTACTGCCACTACTTTCTTCTCTGGAGAGTTTAAATGCTTCAAAGTCACAGTTTCTTGTTTTCATGTGCTTCAGCTACATCCCTACTCCCCCCCCCCCCCTTCCCCCCTCCCCCCACCAACAAACTTTTGGCTAGAAGTAAAAAAGGAGAAAGAAATAATTTGGATTTAAAACAAAAGAAGCAGCACGATAGGCCTATAGATGCCTTATCTCCACCCACTCCCCTTCAAAAAATTAATGTAGTAAGATTAAAATTAATAAATACATAATGAAATGATCTGCAGTCCCCTGAATGGACATCAACACAGCATTTTATTCGTAACATAAAAGTACAACTCAGATCTGGGCCCCATTTCATAAAACTTGTTATCAGTGACAAGTTGTGATAGTTGTTATAAGCTACTGAAATCCTTGCATCTGATTGGCTGAGAGCAAATTTGTCACAGAAATGTGGCAGTTATCACTGATTACAAGTTTTATGAAATAGGACCCAGAAGTAGTAGTAGTACATCCCGTGAGAACATTAATTTGGATTGAGATGTTCCATAGATTGTTGTGTTGAAGACAAAATATTAGTCGTGCTGTTTCAAAGGTCCAGCTTGTGGTCTTGACAAAAGTTCTCTTGAGAGCTGATTGGTTAAAGGACAAGTTCACCTTCATAAACATGTGGATTGAGAGACTGCAGCAATATTAGAACACATCAGCAAGAGTTTGAGAAAAATTGGACAATCCGTTCAAAAGTTATGAATTTTTAAAGTTTCTACTCAGTCACTACTGGATGAGGAGACTACTACAGTGGATGATGTCATAAGCGTAGAACGAAAATTATAAAGAAAATATAAAGAAAATTGAATATATTTTCTCTTTTCTCGCATAATAATAAAGGATTTGACTTGCCTCTTTCAGAAGGCTGGGGGAATAGTATTACCCTTAACATATGTCAGTAGCGAGTCGAGGGAGTGTGTACTTAAAAAAAGAAGAAGATATTTTGTGGAATTCTCTTTATATTTTCCTTATATCGTCCTACGCATGTGACATCATACACAGTAGTAGTCTTCTCATCCAGTAGTGACTGGGTAGAAACTTAAAAAATTCATAACTTTTGAACGTATTGTCTGATTTTCCTCAAACTTTCACTGATGTGTTCTACTTGCTGCATTCTCTCAATCCTTGTGTATATGAAGGTGGATTTGTCCTTAAACAATGGACATAAAATGTATTTCTATTCGGTGAGGTGAGGTGTCTCACCTCCCTGCTTCACTACTGGAAACTGTGTTTCATTTTGAATCTTGGAAATGACATGATGTGATCAGGCTTTTGTAAGTTCTTCTGTGTGATCCCACCTTCGAATGAAAGGCATAATGAGAAATGTGTAGAAACAGGAACTACAAGTCATGTATGTTTAATCTGGTATTAATGTGCAATGTACATTGTAAATTGTATATAACGGTGTCTTGGAAAGCTGAGGGTTCCATGTACTTTCTCTCGAGAAATTTTCATTTTGCAATTTTTTTTTTTATTTTTTTTTTTTTTGAGGATATACTCTTTGGAAAGATTTGTATTTCAGTATTGCAGGGTATTTCTGCATGCCATTCCTGTTTGTTTGTGTAAGTATTTATGTATTAATCCACCATACAGAACCTGTGATTTTTCAGGCCTACAAAGTTCCGTGACCTTTCACCCTGATTGCGACAAAATTGTATTCTTCTGACTCTTGGTACAATTATTTAATGATCTCATTCTCTCAGAGAAGCATGCAAAATCTTTGAGCTATGTTAGCCCTAAAAGGGCCAGGGGGGTTGAATCAACCCCCCCTTCGACATTTTTCACGACCATTCTGCCGCATGAAATTTTTAGACCACACCGCTCGCTGACTTTTTACTTTCAAGTCTTGCACATCTTTTGACACCATTTTTGCGAAAATCAGACATACTGTTACGACGCTGCACGACCTTTTGTACATGCTTGTCAGACCAAAAATGGCTCAAAAACATGATTTTGTGTACAAAGTCTATGCAAATAGAGTTTTCTCACCTTATTCAAAAAGATATGATTATTTTCACTTTCAATGGCTTAAATCAATTTTAGCATAATTATGCTAAGAATAGTTTCTGTAATAAATTTTGTGGAAAAATATGAAAAAAAAGGTCAAAAAACAAAGAAATACATAAGAAACTAGACTCGGAATTTGTCAAGACTGACAAATTAGGTGATCCGATTTTTTTTTTTTTAATCAATGATTCGAGTCCTGATCGCAATAGGCATGACCATATAGGTTTCATCTGTGTTTAGAGACATTGGCCGTGTGATATTTGGATTCTCATTTACAAAAGAGAGTCAGGTCTACCATCTTTGGTACCAAATTCGGTATAAACCAGGGAGGTACCTCCCTGGTATAAACTATAACGAAGATACAGAATGAAGTACATTTGACCATTGACCCAACTTTGCACAGCCAAGATGGCATCTGAGCAAAAAGTGGTTATTTTGTGAAATGATTCTTGTAACATGGTCTTTGCGTGTGCAAAATATTGGAAAGATAGGACATGTATTCACCAAGATACAGGTTGAAACATTTATGACCTTTGACCCTAATTTACATACCCAAGATGGTGTCTGATCAAGTAGTTGTTATTTTATGAAATAATGTACGTGACATAAACTAAACATGTGCAAAATATGGGGGTGATAGGGGCTGTTTTTCTAGAGTTATTGCAAAGAAAGTTGCAGAAAGAAAGAAATATCTCAATACATCGAAGATAAGTTTGATTTCAACCAAGTTTTTTGACGTGATCTCGGCGTCGTATGAAAAGATGGAGCGAATACCGACGATAGCCCAAAGTCTCAGCTACAACATATTAAAATCTGGGAGAAATTCACCGAGGAGTAAGTGAGCTAGTGCTCGATAAAGACCGTCATGTCAATTTTCATTTCCAGAAAAATTCCCTCCCATAGAGATAACACGTAAACTGGTTAAATTTGACAAGGTTACATTATATCCATTTTCTCGAGGTGAAGACATCATCCGATTAAAATTTTGATGAACAAAACTTAAAGAGTATTAAATTGGCTACAACATACTAAAATGTGGAAGAAATTCACCGAAGGGTAAGTGAGCTAGTCGTCGATAAAGACAATCATGTCAATTTTCACATCTAGAAAAATTCCCTCCCATACAGATAACACGTCATAACGAAGATACAGGAAGAAGTACATATGACCTTTGACCCCACTTTGCACAGCCAAGATGGCATCTGAGCAAAAAGTGGTTATTTTGTGAAATGATCCTTGTAACATGGTCTTTACGTGTGCAAAATATGGTAAAGATAGGACATGTATTCACCAAGATACAGGATGAAACATTTATGACCTTTGACCCTAATTTACATACCCAAGATGGTGTCCGATCAAGAAGATGTTATTTTATGAAATAATGTACGTGACATGAACTAAACATGTGCAAAATATGGGATTGATAACCATTGTTGTTCTTCATCTATTGCACAGAATGTAGTAGAAAGAAAGAAAAATAAAGAAAAAATTATGTTATTTTATAGAAATTTGAAGGAGAAGCATTAAAAAATCAGAAAAAGATAAAGTTAGGAAGGGAGATTAAGACTAAATAAAGAAAAAGAAGAAAAAAGAGTTTGGAAAAAAAATAAAAAAATATTGGCAAGGGTGAGGCTCGAACCAGGGACCTTAGGATTACGAGTCGGATGCGCTATGCAATGACCTATTTCATGCTCCATAGGCCCTGTGTATTAAGCAAAATGACGCTGCATCGAAGCCACGTGCCATTTTCAACCAAGTTTTTCGACGTGATGCCGGCCTCGTATGAAAAAATGGAGGGCACACTCACGATAGCCCAAAGTCTCAGCTACAACATACTAAAATCTGGGAAAAATTCACCGAAGCATAAGTGAGCTAATGCTCGAAAAAGATAGTCATGTCAATTTTCACTGCCAGAAAAACTGCTCTCCCATAGAGATAACACGTAAACTGGTCAAATTTGACAAGATTACTTTTAATCCATTTTTACGAGTGATGCCGCCATCCAATCAAAATGTTGTTATTACATTAATGAAAGAACATTTAATAAGCTACAACATACTGAAATCTGAGTGAAAATTGGCAGAGGATAAGTGAGATACGCCCAAGTAAACTTGAAAATTGATGACATCATTTTGAAAATTTACTTTTTTTACTTTATTAAGAAATTTGATATCTTTTAATCACTTTTTCAGTATCGCCAACCCATAAACTGACATGTACAACTCATCAGCTTTCAGAATATGTAAAGAAAATGGGGGGTCACCGTCCATCCTGACGAGTAAAATCGGATTTAAAATTGGCGGTTTTTGGGCATTGTTGTACTGTATATCGCCATTGACGCGCGCGCGGAATTTCAACTTTGACAGTCCCGTATGACGTCATATTGAGTCGGATTGACTTGAAACTTGCTAGAAATGTTCCTTGACTTTTCAGACATCCGATAAATGTAAAAAATCGGGAAATTTCTGTTGCATATGAGCTGTACGTGCGTATATGTGCGCGCGCGTACGCGTCCGTCCAATTTTTTCAATTTTTCAAAAAATGCTGCAAATGGTCTGAAACGTGTGCAAAAAAAATTTGAGCTCGATTTGAGCATACAAATATTTCAACGCGCGCGTACGCGCACGTTTTAAGAGAAAATATGAATTTTGAGAATATGAGTAGAATGCGCATAACTTGAAATATATGTGACGTAAATTTCATTGAAAAACTCTATTCCATTAGTGAGATATGATTGAGAATGTGTTTTCATATAATGACGTCACAGTGACGTCACGGTCGACTGATCACTATTATACATTAGATCTGTCGTCTTTGGGACATGATACATATATGGTATAATTTTGAAATTGATAGGAAGAGGACTTTCTGAGCTAACCTCTACACAAATTTTGTCCAGAAATAAAGAAGAAGAAGAAGAACCAACAAAGAATCCGTACAGATACAGAAGGTGATCCGAGAGGATTCTCGGATCACCTAATTCATAAATCAATAAAATACATAAAAAATTAACTTTGATACCAGCCAGATTTTGTTTCAAGTACATTGTTAGGAATGCTACAAGGAACAATGTCACCAAAAATTAGGATGCCATTAGCTTTATTTTCTGAATTAGAGCAAAATTTATGATTTCATGCATAGTAATTAATATAAGATATGGAAAATGAAAAATTCATTTTTTTTTCTTTTATAGTTTAGTAGATTACGCAACAAGTAATGTGTGTGCCAATTTTCAAGGCGATTGCACGATCGACGGCCGAGATCTCGGGGGGGGGGGGGGGGTGAATCAACCCTCCCCCGGCCACAGAACAGGCCAAAAAGTCCGGCCTGGTTAGGGTTAACCCTAAAAAGACTGGGCTATTTTGGTAGCTCGAAAGACTGGGGGGGGGCCTAAAGGGCCCCCCCTTAAGATCTCGGCCGTGGATCGCGCGATCACCGCGGAAATTTGCACAATGGTAGTGTGCGATGTAATCTACAAGATCGTATATTTAAATTTTCCAAAATAGTCTTCTTTTATTTTATTTTGATTAATTATGCTAATTTATGCAAGAAATCAGACTTTTTGATCTAAATCAGTAAATAAAGCTCCAAAAGTGTTCATTTTTGGTCTAGATATTCTTTGTGGCATTCTTAGCAAATGCACTTGAAAAAAAATTCAGTATCAAAATTAATTTCTTATTTATTTTATTGTTTTATGAATTTCTTATGTATTTCTTTGTTTTTACGACGTTTTGTTTTTGTTGTTTTTTTTCAGCAAAATTTGTGGCAGACCCTTTTTGAAGCATAATACTACTAAAACAAATTGATTTTAGCCATTGAGAGTAAAAATAAGCATATTTATATGAACCATGTGATAAAACTCAATTTGTATTGACTTTGTACACAAAATCACATTTTTGAGCCATTTTCGGTCTCACGTGCATGTACAAAAAGTTATGAAACTTCAGAACCGTACCCCCGGGCGTCACAAATTTGGTGTCAAAATGTGCGGGAAACTCGAAAGAAAAAAGTCATAGAGCATCGCGGCGAGAGCATTGCGTGTTGCTGAGTAATCGCGCGAAATGTCGAGGGGGGGGGCCTTTTAGGCCCCCCCCCCCAGTCTTTTTAGGGTTAAGGTTCAGTACTAATAAGATTTTCAGAGGATACTAATTGTATAGTGTTATTTGTTTGGTGTAAAATTGAGTCTTTCCTTACCTTATGCACTGTACTTATGGAGTGAGATGCCATTCCAGTTTGTTTGTGTAAGTGTTTATAATTAATCCACCATACAGGACCTGTGATTTTTCAGGTCCACAAAGTTCCATGATCTTTTCACCCTGATAGCCACAAAATTGTATTCTTTTGACTCTTGGTACAATTATTTAATGATCTCATTCTCTCAGAGAAGCATGCAAAATCTTTGAGCTATGTCAAGGCTCAGTACAAATAAGATTTTCAAAGGATATTAATTGTATAGTATTATTTGTTTGTTGTAAAATTGAGTCTTTCCTTACCTTATGCACAGTACTTTTTGAGTGAGATGGTACAGTTTTGGAAACTTTGGAGTTCCAAATAAGGAATGATTCAAACTTTTTTTAAAACTTTCATGCTTTTAGTTATTGGTCCCCTTGGTAGATCTGAATTCATTGACTGCACACATATATATGGGCAAAATGTCCCACTCTCTCGCAGATAGATGTGCAAGTATGTCAGTGCTGTGGCATTGTGATCTGATATTCAAAGTACAGTCCACTCTCATTGTAACGAACACGGTTATAATGAAATTATTACTACAACAAAGTAAAAGTTCAGGTCCCAAGATTATCACCTATATCTCTATTATTACTTTATTCTTCGGCTATAACAAAATTTCAATATAATGAAAGAACACCAACAATACGGAGGACTTCATTACAACGGGAGTGCACTGTATTCGTACAAAGACCTTCCAACCTTCATCGCTATAAGCAGCCATTAAAAGTGTTAGTTATTCAAGTACATGTATTCATTCATAGACCTTTGTACCGTCAAGACTAAAGCAAGGAGGTTCTAGAGAATGGAGTCACAACCGTCTTATTTCCTTTGCTAGATGTTCGAAGCCACCGCTCAAAAATATTTGAAGCACGTGCAAAACAGGATCTGCCGCGCAGATAGGAAGACAATTGACTCGTGTCTCATTGCATAATCACTAGCCACTTTCAAAGGAAGATATTTCTTTGTGATGGTAATTACTTTCGCTATCCCTTATTATAAAAGGTAGGTGGTACAGACATGAGGATGCGCGAATCAAAATTGAGCAAAAAATGCTGAAATGAAGATGAAAATTACTCGACTGGGCATATGCAGGCACTTATCTGATATATCTATCAATAAAGAATCATACTTGAAGATCATTCCATATTAGTTTCATTTGTGGAAACTAAGCGGAAAAGTGTTAAAATCAGCTTTCCAGGATGGTACAGTTTTAAACATTTTCACATGATACAGCTCACATTTACACTTTCGCGCAAATTTCTGGACGGAAATGTCTTTTGTTTTACATGCTTTATGTATTCATTCATTGAAATTTCATTTCATTTAATAAATAGATAAGCAAAATATGGCCAAAATTATGATAACGTTCAAAACTAATCTTCAGAATGCTGAGCAAGATGGCGGCAAGGAACATCGATCATCAAAGGCACAAGTGCACCTGTGGAATTCCTTTGTACATCAACAGAAATCTGACAACTGTTTGAATAATCACAGCCAGTTGGAACTCCAATGTATATAACCTCCTTGACTAAAGCAAAGCCATTCAAGGTGTGAATAGATGTAGAGAAATCATTTTTTTTTCTTTTTTAATGTACATATAGGCTTGTCCTGATGGGATTCCAAGTCATCCTGAAGACACAGTTGTTTTGTGATTTGTTGTATCATTTCATGCCTATGCCCTGAATAACCCAGAATACGGATATGCAAAGTGCATCTAAGATAGATGTTTTAAGTGGTGACCAGTGTTTTGTAACCTGCGTTGCATGGTTAGGTTTCTTTGTTTCCTACAGCAACATTTACCAAATACTCAGAATTTGTATACTTCATCAGCTACATGTATTCTGCAGTATGTTTAAATCAAATATGATGCTAATTTGTATGTTGGGGAAAATATCTGAAATGTTAATGTTTGTGAATGTGTCGTTTTAAACATTGCTGTTCTTTGTAGAGATTTGATCATGAACTCTGGAAATGTGAGTTATTCACTTCCGCTGATATTGAATACACTCCTGCTGTAGCCAGAAATATAAAATTGTATTTTGTTATCTTGTTACCACCTAGAATTCAAAGAAAAAAGAAATCCTGTAATCTGAACGAACATTCAAACAGAATCCAGAAAGTGTGAATATGTATGTACAACACTTTCTCTCATCAGAGATCCAGATCACATGATTGTAGGTCGTGAGGTCATAGTTCAGTATTCACTTTGTGATGTTGTATCGTGATTTTTGATAATGTTAAGGACATGTTTTGTCACTTGAAATAAAAAAAAAAAGAAAAAAAAAAGTAAGCGAGCTGAGGTTCACTGTAAGATCTTTTCATGTGTCAATTTGCCATGTCCTGGTCAATGCATATTTCACATTTCACAAAGATGCGTAAAGTGAGTATTTTAAAGAGCAATTCCAGTCCATTTAAAGTTGTCTGAGAAGAAAGAGTAAAATCTTATGAGTACAGTAGTGAAAATTTTAATCAAAATTGGATAAAAATAAGGGAATTTCTAAAATTGTGAAGTGTCATTCATTTCTGCGGAACAGTTCTCATACAGTTGATATGAAAGTGCAAATGTGTGACGTGATGATGTCATCACCTCACAATTTTCCATTGATTGTGTAAAAAAAAAAAAAAATTCAATGTTTCTGTAATTGAAGTGTCAAAACATGATGTTATTCCTGGTTCAATGACGTCAGAATAGTGATCAGATATACATGTACAATGTAATCAGTATTTTAGACTGGGCGTAACTGCGTTTCAGTGACAAACTGGAAATTTCAAAATTTGATTTACAAACTACATGTACAAGTTGTGAGGGCATGTCACCATCACTTCATTATTTGGATGTTCATTTATCAACTGTTCAAAAACTGTTTCCTGAAATATTAGCAAAACTTCAAAGTGTCATAACTTCCTTGTTTTTCATCTGATTTTGATCAAATTTTCACTGTTGTGCTAGGAAAATTTTACTTCTTTTCAGACACCTTTAAACTGGACTGGAGTTCCTTCTTTTTTTCCTTTTTTTTTTTTTTTTTTTTGAACCGTATCTGATTTTCACGATGCCTGAAATTTGCAGGGATTTTTTTTTGTTTGTTTGTTTAGAGTGTATTGATAGCATTGTTGATTACTTGACATCATGAATATTACATCTGTGAGGAGAGGTTCGTATAGATTTTCCCACTTTTTCATATTATGCAATGGAATACACTGTATCTCCTTTTGTGTTCTAATTTTCGTTGATCATATAAGATGTAATGAATGCTGACGGAATGCGTTTTGTTCTTTGAAACTTGCGTGTAAATATTCATATAAAATAATTGTTCAAAAAGCTGAACGTGTCATTTTGTGATTACATGTAGTTGTCTTGAGCTTATTTTTATACTGGAAAATGATATTTGGAGAGAGGTTTCACTCATCAGACTATTGTGTGTTTTGTTGACAGAAAGAAAGAGAGAGGGAAGGACAGCGAGAGAGAGAGAGAGAGAGAGAGAGAGAGAGAGAGAGGCATACGGAGCATAATTCAAAAAATTACAGTGGACTCCCGTTATGACGAAGTCCTCTGGACCGGCAGTTTTCTTTCGTTATACGAGTATGGTATCGAAATTCCGTTATAACCGAAAAACTAAACAATAAAAAACAAAGAGCGGATGATGTTGCGGCCTTGATTTTTACTTCTTTGTTCGTTGTAACGGGACAGCAAAATTGCCATCTTTCCCTTTCACTGAAGATATTTCAACCCGATGAAATGTGTATAACACTGAGATTTTTAACGAAATTCAGATAATTTCTTTTTAAAAAGATTGTGAAACAACCGATGCATTGAGAAATGCATATAGATGATCAATATACATTTGCACTCAGTACAATTTACAGAGCACTCCCGCTATAACGAACACTTTTATAACGAAATTCCGGGTACAAAAAAAAAAAAATTCAGGCCGCAATATTATCCGTTCTATGTTTTTTATTTTTTTATTTGTTCGGTTATTACGAAATTTCGATACAGTGCACTCCCGTTATAATGAACATGGTTATAACGAAATTCTGGTTACAACAAAATAAAAATTCAGGCCGCAATATTATCCGTTTTATGTGTTTTATTGTTTATTTGTTCGGTTATAATGAAATTTCTATATAATGAAAGGAAAATGCCGGTCCCGAGAACTTCGTTATAATGGGAGTCCTCTGTATAACGAAAGAAAAATACCGGTCCCGAGGACTTCGTTATAATGAGAGTCCATTGTATACACACTTTTATCAGCCGCCTATCTGACAGAGAGCTAGTGATTTGTAGCCAGTACACTCTTTATCCATTGAGGAATCACCAGAGCAGCAACCGGCCAATTTTTGCAAGATTCGCTTTCAAATGAGCCTTTGGAATCACTCGGGTATATATTCTGGTATCATGAAAGAAAAAATTACTTTTCATATGAATTGCGAATACGTGTACATAGTGAAATCCGAAGTACATTACGTGTTATGATCATGGGCAATTCAACGGAAACGCAATTCAAGTGAAGAGACAGAAATACGTGTTACAGTGTTCTTGAATCTGACTAGGTCATGATTTAAAAATGTACGGCTATTTTAATTGCTACAGAAGACATCGTTGTAGTCGGTTATACTAGTAATGTAGGCTACATTAAACACAGTTGTATCTTGATCAACAACCGCCTGGAAGATCACTCAGTGATATCTATCATTTTTATCCTATTTTGATCATTCTATGAAAGTGGATATTTTCGAGCGAGAAAATTTTTTGCGCTCGTCCGGGTAAGATGAATTTCGTGTCTTTTTAATTCCACGGAATCAAGACATTGAATAAATAGAACATTGCCATTTATTAATATAACATGTAAACAAAAGTAAAAACAAGTAAAAGTATTCGTGTGCTTTTATTTTCGCTCTAGTTTCAGGTCGTGCGAAATGCACGAAAATCTCCACACCGCGAAAATGTATAGGCCTACTTTTACAGTAGCCCTTCTGTTCAAACGGCCCTTCATTTATATAGCCTATACATAATAATATCATCATACATAAATAGGCCTACACATACTTGTTTTAAAACTGGAAAGGTTGGTAATAATGTCCAATTTTATGAGATTTCTACCTTTTTTTATTGATAATACTTTGCTTTATGAAAACCCCCTGCATGAATTATTCACATTCACAGTTACTTCATTCTAAGTCCCGCGGCCTAACAAACCAAGACAATAATTATTAAAGAAGAAAAATACAAATGAATGAGTTGTGACTTGAATACATACATGTACTTACAATTACAAAATCATGGTTGCACCAGCTGCCACTGGGGCTATGTAACTGCTTTTTCCATTTTCTTTCTAAAATGGCAGTGAGCGTCTAGACGTCTACATATATAGGTTATAGGGGTATTTTTTTTTCCTGCCTTACCCACAAGTTTTCGTATAGAAACGAGAAAAGCTGAAAACATTTTTTTTTTTGGTTCTTTTTCTCTAGAAAACTTATAGGCCTACAAGAAAAAAAAAGAGAATAATATACAAGTGTGACATTATGCACGCAGTTTTGACTTATGCGTCTTCCTTTATGAGTCATATCTTATCCACAAACCTCATTTTTTTGCCATAATTGATTTTCTTCAGTTCGATTGATAAATTAACTCCTTACTCCATCAACCCAACCAGTATACATGAACACAAACCCTAATACAATGTGTTATGCTTACTGCAGTATTGGCCTCCTTCTGTTCCTTCTTTTTGATAGAATCCGTCGAGACCAAAAGCAGCGAAAGAATACACGAAGCAAACAGTCCTTTCCGTTTGAATTACCGCGCGTGATGAAGTATGCCCACACCAGCGTTTGTTGCCAGGTTAAAAATTCTTCTTTGCACCTCACACAGTGATAGGAGTTAAGTATCGGATATCGGCTATAGCTCCTCTAGCAGGGAAAACCCCAATAGACGGCCACTCCCAATGCGCTTGTGATGTAGGCCTAACTCACAAACTATGAACAATGCCATTATATACCCCTTATTGTCTTGAAGTAAACTGGACGTGTTTCTTCAACATTCTTGCAAGTGAACCCCTGCAGCAGTTATCTCATGTCAGACAAGTTTGTCAAAAGATGCAATAACACGAACGTTGTCCAACATTTGTGTTGGATATGTTCCAATCCTTCCATTGCGATACGCTTATATCCAGCCAGTTTCATTTTGGTGAAGATAGAGTATCCTTTGTTGACACACTTCGAAACAGCATAACGATTAACAAAGAGTGGAATTGCCAGACATCGAAAATCACCCATATTGCATCTTACTGTACCGATTTCAACCGATCTCCTGTCACGAGTGATCGGAAATGATATCCAGGTTTACCAGCGATGCAGTCGCCTGCAGGTACATTCATTATTTCCGTTAGGCAAAAGCATGGAATAATGTAAAAAAAAAAAGAATAAGCATATACAGTGGTTTATAGTCTGAATATGTGGATTTCAGTAGTTGTTAACAAAGTGTGTTGAAATCTTGAATAAAGGGATAAGATACAAAAACTCCAAATATGCCAGAATTATTTTGAATAAAGATTACATAGCCGAAAAAAAAAATAATATTTAATTCAATTCAATTCAATCATAGTTTATTTCCAATCAATCAACGAGAATCAAGAAAAAAACATAGTACAAATTTCCAATCAACGAAAATCAAAACATAGTACAAAGTATACATGTCGTGAAATGATATTGTTCAAACATTTGCAAAAGATTCATGTAGTATCCGAGATAATTTATATAACAACATAATGTTTGAGGAACAATACATATATACTTCGTGGACGTGCGGAAAATAGATTCGATTGTGGAAAATATTGATCCACTAAAATAATATGATAATAATAATAGTAATAATAATAATAATAATAATAATAATAATAATAATAATAATAATAATGATAATAATAATATCTCAAACTTCCGTGTTACTAACGCTGAAATGGCAATCCGCTGAGCAACGTGTAAGATATCGATATTGTGTTCTTGTTTTTAGAATACAAAATAATCTAATACCGACTTATTTAAAATCATTATTTTATAATATGTAAACGAACTGCAAATAGGTAGAGGACACATTACTCTTTGAAATGTCCCTTCAACTTCCCAAGGACAGAATTAGAAACTCTTTTGCACAATGATAGTATGTCGGAGCCATTGTTTAATGCACTCCCTGTAAATGTTCAAACATTATCCCTTTATGGATTAAAAAAAAAACACACACAATGCAAATGCATATTATGCATGTAAAGTGGTTCAAGTGATATGTAAAAGTGCTGTATCCATAATTATATACACTTGTTTATCATTAATCTACTCTCGATTTTTGTAGTTTACAATGTTACCTATATTCAAACTGTTTTCTATTTTGTATTTTCAAGTAGAATGATGTTGTTATTATTGCATGGCGCCTTTGGAAAGCAGTTTTACAAGAACAGGCAAACCCTGCAGTGTGATATAGCTAAAAGAAACAGGCAAACATATGAATGAATAAATAAATAGATGAATGAAGAAGTATCATCAGTTGTTTTTGTTTCATTACATAAGATTCACCCATTTCCTTTTTTTTCATTTGTTTTTGCAAGACAAATCCAACTGAATATTATCAAAACAAAATTATGTATCCATCTTGCCCTATCGATTTTATAAGTGCACAGAGATCTCCACTCCACAATGACAAACATGGAAGAGAAAGTTTCACTTTTAGAATCGGACGAGAGAAAAAATATATATAACGTAAATAGCGTTGTCAAATTTCACGGTTTCGTAAAGCCGTGATATCGGTCAAGGGCCCTTGGGTACTTGCCCCCCCCCCCCCATCCAAAATTGTCGGTCACAACAATATTGTTTATGCAAATTCTATGATGACGTCATCGTCCTGTTTTTCTGAATATGGAATTCGAATACAATTTCAATCATTTAACTCCAACTTCTCTAAAAAAAGAAGAAAAAATAGCATTGCTTCATCTTTAGATTTATGATTGTTACTGACATGACTGATATCACTAATTAAAAAAAGTGAAACTTTCATATTCCATATCTCATAGTAAATGTTTTACCCTTTTTTCAAATCTCCGCCCGATTTGCATACACATGAATTTCCATTGTCCATTTCATTTTGATCTTGCTCACATTCATTGTAATCGAACGTTTGGTGGAAATGGCCTTAATTGAATTGAATTGAACTGGATAACTGAAACTGCACTGGTCTTACACTCGAGACACAGAGAACAGTGCCAGCACGTTTATTTCATATTTCACTTGACATCTATACTTATATATTAAGTAAAACAAACAAACAAGCAAGATACATAAAGCGGGTCATGAATAGAAAGTGTGTCAGCATTCATTATGTACGTAAGACAATTCTCTATAACATGTGAAATATGATGGAACCGCAAAAGCAAAGCTTGTAAACGCAGGTTCCAGAAGAAAATACCAATGTAAATTTCATGCAATGGAGATAGGACTCAAAGTACTAATGACGAAACTATAATGAAAGCTAAAATAGCAAGGTACAAAGGGAAGAAGAAGTAAAAGAAAAGAAAAAGGAAAAAAACCCAAAGAACAAGAACTGAGTGAAAAAATAGCATATGGATACAAAGTATACGAGCACAATAATCTTATGCTTCATTCAAAAACTTAATCATATTATGACTATTTATAATGAGTAGTAACTTATTTCATGATTCTTAGACTGTAGTCGTCATTTACACTATATTATAGGCCAATTATTTCGGAACAAATTCCCATCCGAGTAGGAGTTGAGTCAATATTTTCTTGGTACGTGCAAGAAAGGGGGGGGGGGAGGCTTAGGGGAGGAGGAGGAGTATTCAATACTGTATACAGTATAAAACAAAAAAAAATTGTTCCAATTATTTAAAATAATTTTAAATTATTTAAAATTATTTAAAAATAAATGTAAAAGCCAAGATATATTTATATAATTATGACAAAAGTTGATATCAGCAAAATGTGTTATGTCTGATGACATTAAAACATGCCTACCTCTTTTTCACTCGTCTACTTTCTCCTTAATCACTTCGAAAACTGGGAGTACCAGCTATTATCAATCAATATCACTAACCTATTGCATGTATAAGATAATGGTACATAATGCGTATAAAAGCCTATAACATGCACTGTGTGATGCCTGTGGTAGGACCTATATCATTTATTCTCTCATTCATTCTTCAGACCCAATCTACGCAAGTGATGAAAGGCTAGCTAGGTTTAATGTTGAAATTTGCAAAATATATTATTGCAGTATCACGTGTAGGTACTTACTATATAGCGTATAAAACAAAAGGCCATTTTTATCATAGATTTGAGATGTCTACAGTCGAATCCTGTGGAAAGAGAGGGATAGAGATAGAGTGGGGGGGGGGGGGAGGGTGAAGAGAATCATCGTGTTAAATCACCTGGCGGATCGACGAGCCTACCCAACAACTTACTGTGGTGATCTCGAGTGACCCGAGGAATGATCAAATAAAATGACAGAAATAGAGAAATCAGTCCCTGAATATGAAAATATTTGCAACAGAATTGCACAGAATAGGAAATTATTCGTTTTCTGCGTGTGTGTGTAACTTTGCTGGTTTTCTCCACTAGGTTGCTGTGGATGATAATCCCAGCACTATACGATCATAGGGCCTAGGCCTATAGCTGATTGCTTATTGACACGGGTTGTATTATTATAAGATACAGTGGCGGATCCACGCAGGAGGGGGCGCACCGGATGGGGACGCGCGCCTCCCTTTATTAATTAATCAATTAATTAATCAATTTATCTATTTATTCATTCATTCATTCACTTATTGATTGATTGATTGATTGATTGATTGATTTCATTTTTGTCCCCCCCCCCCCCCCCTTTCTGGAATTCCTGGATCCGCCCCTGAATAACCACCTTACCCTAAATGCCCCCTCCCTGTTCCATTGTTGTGATTTTCCAAATTTATGACCGTGTCTAGTTAGTGCGGATGCGATAACATTCGACTTTAATGTCATGATCTGTTCACACAAAACTGTTCCCTCGCTCGGCATCACACTATTCTCATGTCGGCCTATTCATTTGTGAGATCCATGAAGGCATCGCTGCTGACATCGAACCATTCAGCAATGCCAATTTCACAAATGAGAGCATAAGTCAATTTACTATTTAAATAATGTACAATATTTTCATTGTAATTTTGATATTAAAAATAATATTTATCTCAATTACATATTATATGATGGTAGTTATTTTTAGAAAATACAACAAAATAATTTTACAAATCAATTCGACTTACGAGCGTTTCTGATCTTGCTATCGGCACCGCTGCGTAATCGCACCACACACCCACAACCGAACACATGCACGGTGGGGATGGGGAACCTCGCGCTCTCTTTCGGATGTAAACAATTCGATAAGTTGAAGAAGAATGTGTGATGGGTGGAAGCTCCGTGACGAGTAAGTTTGCGGCCAAATTACTTCTTATTGTCCAAAGTCCCCATACAGAACCAAATGCATGTAAGGTTTACATCAAGCGCGTATGACTCACAGCTTCTCTTGCGATATCGTTACCTTAAAACCTGAAATTTGCCGTCATTTGTTATACGGTACCTTTCTGCTCATTCTGGCATCTGCCCCGTCGCGCGTCGGCCGTCGGCTGTCGGACGGTAAAGCAATGCACCATCTACTGCAATGCTGCTAGCTGCGCACTGCCTGACCAGAAAAGTCACGGCACATCCCAGAAAATCGTCGAAAATCTGTCACAATTTTTTTTTAGTAATGTCTATATTTTTATGGGACAGTGTTCGTGGTGTCTGCGCCGCCATAAAGCTAGCTAAGCACGCAAGGCCCGTTCACGTAACTTTCACGAAATCGTGAAATGGGTGGGTCTACGTACAGGCCAGCGAGGCAAGGCCTTTTCACATTGTTACACTTAACATTACAGTTTTACGAATCAAACGTTTGGGTTTAGATTTTATTACCCAGCTCACCAAGCCATTGTACGGTGAGCCAGAGGGGCAGCAGGGCAATTATCAAGGGTGTAACTGTATAAGCACTGCTGAGACTACTTGTGACCGTGAACACATAACATGGTGAACCACGTTAATAAAGTACATTGTTTTGTGGAACAGTAAAATTTACTTCCCACTGTTCACCGTTATCTATAGGTAGTGACTATGGTGACCTAATTAGTGTATGTGGGTATGTGGGACTGTTGTTGGTTATGGCTCAGCTCAGCACTATCGTATCGGTGTCGGCTTACTGTGAGTCTGTAGCCTTCGTAGTAGTGAACCCGTGTCGGCTTACTGTAGCCTTCGTAGTAGGCCTACTAAGTGTCAATGCAATGCTACAGTGTACTATACCGGTATGGTTGGACCTACTGCTCATCGACCGCCTAATGTTTATTTGCTTGATAAGAATACTGAACACTGAAATTCACGTAAAAACTTGGCCTAGAGTTCTACGTCACTACGTGATTGAGAAAATCCAGCACTAAGATATTAGTGCTGTTGTTCCCTTTTCAAGTCGAGCTTTCAGTGCAAAAATATCGCCGTTGAACTTGCGTGGCCTCTTTTCAGCTCCTCGCAGTGCCGCATGCCGCTCCTTAGATCGACCGCTGTTTTTGCACTGACGATGCACACAAACCGAATTGTATTGAACACCGTGTTGTACGAAGCTTTTTAGAAACTTCCATAGGCATTTCATTACCATTTGGTTAAAATATTCATTTGAAATTTTGTCCTTGATTCAAACCATTAATTAATGAACAGTGAATTTTCACGTTTTCCCACACATCCTCATCAACAGTCAAAGCCAATCCATTTTTATGTGCTCTGTGCGCAGTGAAGTGTGTACTAAGCGTTCTGTGCGCCAATACTAATTACTACGTGGTCGGTTTCAATAAGGGCGGTCGATATGTACATGTAGTAGGGTTACCATGGTTGTGTGTATCTGAGGGACTGTGCTGTACACATGTTAAACGTTTGAAGTACGTTTCCTCTTCTAAAAAGTAAAATTAGAATGGTCTAACTTTTAAAGTGGTAGACCAAGAAGAGATCAGTCTGAACTGTCTTTAACTTTTGGGGATATGTTCCGTGGAGACTATGTCTGGCTTCATGAAATCCTTCACCTTTACAAAAAGGAGAACCATTATACACTGTAAGGGTGCGTTTACACCGAGCACAATACTGGCATAGTGGCAACTTGATGGGTTTTTGCTATGATACGCCAAAAGAAACCATGTGATCATGTCTGATTCCAGAGACTCCAGCCCCAAGCACCTTAAACCCCTATCAAACGGGAAACTTCAACATACTAACTTGATGTGCGCAAAGTTTCTTGCAGCCAGGGTCAAGGGCCCGCTTAAAGGCCCTGGAAGCTCTAGGGTTCTAGATGCTCTCTCGTGCTCCTACGTTCAGGCTTATTTTTCAACATACGATGACACTAAATAAGAAATCATTTGAAGCAGGAGACACAGAGCCAGGGCGGGAGAAATTTAAGCAGGAGAATAGGAGATTTTGCAAAAATTTGCTTTTGGCGGGAGGTCTCCCGTCGAAAGCGGGAGAGTTGGAGTCTCTGTGGTTCTGTTAAAACAGAATAAGTAATTCGGTACAAAATCACACAAAATGTTATTCTTAGGCGCGGTCAGACTGGCAAAAAGTTCGAGAAGTTTAAGATCGCGATCTTTAAGATCGAGAAGTTTTGCCAGTGTGACCGCAAACTTCCTGCGAAACTTCCCGCGAAACTTCTCGATCCGTTTGCGGGCAGTGTCTCCAAAGCGCGAGGCCATTGTCCATGTACAGATGTGCATTGTTATGTCACAATCACTAGCCATCGGACGGCGCACTCTTTCTTGCGCGCGTACCAATGGCCCAAACTTCGCGATCTTAAACTTTTTGATCTTTTGCCAGTCTGACGGCACTTATTATGTCAAAATCAAGAGTAACAAAATGAACTGTAGAAGATTAATTTTGTAACAAAATTATTAGCGGGGAAGTTATATTTTAATAGAACCAGACATGGTTTCTTATGGCGCACCATAGCAAAAATCCTGGCCTGCTGCCCATACCGTGGTCAGTGTCAACGGGCCTAGCGTAAAGTTTTTTTTTTTTTCAATAAAACTCCAAACAGATTAATTTTTCTGGCTACTTTAAGTGGCATTTGGTGTGCCTAGTTTGCACCCTCAAATATTGAAGAGAATGTGTGAATGAATGAGGCTTTTAAGAGTTTTAGCAGTTTTTATCCTTACCCAATATTGCTACTACATTGTATTACATTCTCCCATGGTAGACATTTAAATTTAAAGGGATGGTACAGTATTGGTGGAGATGAGAATTGGGCTTTTAACTTTTTGCGAGATACCAAGAATACACTTATGATATAGTACAGAGCATACCATTTTAACAGGAATTCAAAGTTTATTTGATGAAAATCGGGTTTGGACTGACTAAAACATCCAAAAACAAAGTAAAACAAAGCGATTGTAATAAAGTGTGGGTCCCACACTTTATTAGAATCGCTCTTTTTTTAATATCTTAGCCATTTCAAGACCAATTTTTGTCAAATAAATGTTGAATTCCTCATAGAATTACATGCTCTTTCACATTTCATATTAAGGGTTTCTCATTATCTTACCAAAAAATGTTAGAAACCTGAAATTAGGTCTCAACCAAAACTGTATGATACATTGTACCTTTAAGTTACCACCATTTTGTATGCTATCAATTAGACCTGATGCAATTAGCACTATTATAAATTGATTGTTTCAAATATAAAATGCTAAAAAACACTTACATGTAAAAAAAAAAAAAAAAATACTTTGCATACTTTGAGTCAAAAAACCACCTTTCAAGAAGTGAGGACTACAATGTGTAGATACCGAGTACTAACTGAGCATGTGTGTTCATTGGCAAGAGTATGAGTGTGTGATATCTCCTTGGTGTGACACTGTTTTTTTGTCTCTGCCTTGATGGAATGATCGGTCTGTATCTGGTTCTCGGGGATATGTTCCATGGAGACTGCATCTGGCTATGGAGGAGAGTGAAAATGTCAACAAAAAAAAAAGAAAAAAAAAGACTCCTCCGGACAGACGGATCTTTCTATCTAGCCTCTGCCATGAAGTAACACCAGAGGCATTATGTTTTCGAGTTGTCTGTCCAACCGTTCTGTCTGTCTTTCCGTCCATAATCAATTTTGTCTGTAGCGTATCCAAATGAAACTTAGCATATGTGTACATATGAGTAGAGGATTTTTTTTAACCAACTTTAGAGTGCACATGCTCAGAGGTCAAGGTTAAATTTATCAAATATCACTATCTTCCCTATATCTATCCAATACCTGAAGGTATTTTTCTTGAAGCTTATATACATATATTTTAATACCAGATAAAGATTCTGTAAGGAAAGTTTTGGGCCATAGGATCAAAGGTCAAAGGTCATACATGCAGAGAAATTGAAAATGCTGAAATTGAATTGTTTTCCTCCTAATCTTGGAAATGGCTCAAGGTATCTTCATAATCAATAAACTTAATGCATGTATTGCGATACTCGGGTGAGTGCAAGACCCCTTGGTCTCTTGTTGTTGTTGTGTTTTTTTCAGTTGGCCTTTGACATAATTTCCTCCCAACTCAACTTTGATTTTCCCATCTCCTCCAAGATTGAGTGATTCTCGACAGATTTCACACATGGTACCGTATCTCATTTCTGTGAGCGCAGACCAACCTGCTTTTGAGACCCTGATGCATACAATGTGGATTCATGGAGTGGGAAGGCTGGCATAAATTAGAGAATTCCTGTAACAAATTTTGTACAGCTTTATCACTGAGCTCTACAAAAGTACACACAGAGCTGCTGAATCTGGACTGGAGTTGACCATTACTGATAAGTGTTCGTCTTGATGAACATATTCGCTGACCAGTGCTATTTCTGGTTTTTGTATTATTCCCCTTTGGGCAGCGAATGAATTGGACCACCCTTGAATCCCCATGCTACTGGATCTTAAAGATGAAAGGATACAGCTGTAATTAAAGGCCTATTACAACTGTAGTATAGGAATTAGAGTCAACTAAACCCCACCCCAGTTGATTGACAATTAGTTTGAGGACATCTATTCTGATTGGTTAAGAAAGCTCATTAGAGGCTGCAGGTGTTAACTTTATAGCAGAATGAAACTACAGTACAAATTGTATGTGAGTAAGGACACCCTATTTCATTGTACAGTCCACAAGGAGGCTTTAATACTTATGTAGTGATACAATGTCGTGGATAAAGTAAATTATTGTTCTCTCTGTGCCAAGAGACTTAAAGCCTACTCCTGGGCCTAAATCTTTACTGTCAATTGCAAGGGACTTATAATTCAAGCAGAACATTCAACTATCTGATCTGGACTAGTACTCTGTGTGAGTGAGTATTTGGAGGCTACTGTAAACAGAATAAGGAGCCCATTAACCCATTGAGGACGAGTCCCGAGTATACTCGGGCAGGTGTCTATGGGAAATGCGTGTTGCAGCGAAACCAGTCTGTCCTCAGTGCACAGCATAAATGATGCTCATGAATGAGGAGTTTGTTACATGCTTGAATACAGACTATAGTGGGGTTCACACACATAGCCCTAAACTTTAAGTTTCACTCGTGGTTTTGAAACTTTAAGCTAACTTTAAGTTTAGAGTGCGTGTGACCGACTTGTGATTTCGGAACTTCAAGTTATCTTCAAGTTACAAAACCACGACAAAATCTTAAGGTTAGCGCGATAAACTACAAGCCGCGGGGGGTCTCCATCGAAGTTAGCAGACATGTGGAAACAACAAACCTCAAAGTTTCGAAATTTAAAGTTTAGCTTGACTTCGCCCTCCACTGTGCGTTTCCTAGTCAGCTCTGAGTACTTTATCAGCTGTAGTAGTACGGTAGCCAGCTGCAGCAGCTACTTGCAGCGTACGTACCCAGGCCCCAGGTCAAGGCGTGGCCGTGGCTAGCAGCTGTACGTTTGAGCTGGAAGACATCCCTGTGCGAGATTCATCTGAAGCGCGCGCCAATGGTATACTTGTACTACTTCGTTATTAACCACGACGTCATGATTCACTCAAAGTTAGCGGTGTAGTCTACATGTGTGTGAACTCGCGTCGTTGTTTGAGGGTCGTGGTTTCGAAACTTCGACGATCCCAAACTTTAAGTTTCGTAACCATGACGGTACGTGTGAACATAGCTTATGAGAGTTCTTGGTGGCGTTAGTATGTCATGGAGTGGGGAAGGCTGGCCCAGCTTCGATATATCAGGGAGCTTCAAGCTCCTTGGATATATTCAAGAATCCTTGTACATGTACATAGCCTTCTCACTGATCTCCAGATGTACACAGCCGAAGATTCTCAACTGTAGTTGACTGTTGAGCGTACACTTCGAAGCACATTTTTGTTTGCTGACCAGTGCAAATCATAGTTTTCGAATGTATCCCAATGGGCAGTGAATGAATAGGGCCACTCATGAATCCCCACACTGTTGGGTCCTTAACTTGTGGTATGAAGCAAATCAAAGTAATTCCCACAACCTGCTTTGATATAATTCTGACAGACCAAAAACTCTTGTGTATTATCAATCTTTCTACAATGCATGTTGGGGTAGTGAACGCAGCATTACAACTCACTTGATCAAAAAAACAAAAAACAAAAAGGAAAAAACATGCTAATATGCTGGAAGTTGTTTTGTTTTGCCTGATCAGTGATGTAATTTATTCAAACCTGGTACATATTAGCCATGGTATTGCAAAAACTGATGTAGATGAGCACTTTTTTATTGACTGGCAGTGACAATTGGATAAAACAAAATAAGCGCAGTAGAAAAACAGAAAAAGTACTGTATCTGACATTAAAACATTTCTTTGAAATGAAACTGTAACTGCTTATATACAATATTTAGTCAATATTTTTTTTTTCACATGGAGTCACACTGTATGTTAAGGAAGGAGATGTCTCAAATTTATTGGTCAGTGCCAGTGGAAAGGAAGCATGATTTTGAAAGATTTTTTTTTTTCATATTTCAGTTTAATGAACATAATCAACTGCAAATGAAAATCTTACTGAAATTTTATTAGCACACAGAAAGTCATGGTCGTGAAATATCAGCAAATCACTTTAAACATAATTGAAGTTTGAGGAGTGCTATGAAAGAACTGCCCAACTCATTTTACCTACAATTTACCAATTTTTAGACTTTTTAAAAAGTGTTTGTTCTTCGAGTATGACCATCTAACCCTCTCCTTTCATATCAAGGGAGATAGTTAACAGACTATACAGTGATGCCACTCACAGTCTCAGTGACATTATCCAAACACAACTATGGCAGGTTCTAGGACAGGTTTAACCTCCTCGACAAATCCCAATACATAACAAACATGATGCCATGAATATTGAATAACCTTCTTGATAGCAGTTGTGGAATCTGTGTAGAAAGGCGTATTCAGCAGTAGATCTTGCTAGACGCTGAATCACATAGTGCACATGATACGTCAAGCCAAGCCTACAATGTTGTAGTTCGTGGGGACTCTTGTGCCCTTTAAAATCTGGAATTTTACAAGTGTATCAAAACAATGTGTGAGTAATGCAGAGATTTGTCTTTGGTGAGTGCATACAGTTCTATGCAGTATGAGCTTTTCTGGGATTAAAGTGTGTTCAAGTTGTGGTGTGAGGATACCTCCATGGTGTGATGTGAAGGCCTGTGTATTGTGTAGATGACTCAAGTTCTAACCTCTTTATTGGGGGACAAAGGTCTTAGAGGTATTCTCGAGTCGTCCCTATTGATCGCTGTTAATCAAAGTTTACTGCACTGGTGGATGTTCAATATGTAGCCAGTAGCTGTTGTGATTTAGAGGAGGTAGCTGAATGACTGCAAAAGTAGATATTTTTGCAAGAAAAATTTTCCGTGCTCACAATTCACAGGTGTATGATATATATTTGTGTGTGTGTGTGTTTTAATTCTGCGTTTAACCAAATCATTAGATAGTGTTGCCACATGCAAAAATATGCAGAAGTGCTTTTATTTTCGCTCTAGTTTCTGGTCAAGGGAATGTGGAAAAAATTTCCACACCGCGAAAAACTTCCACTTTTACAGTATTCTTTTCTCTCAGTTCTTCAAACTATCAGTAGGTTCTATCCAGTAATTGGTTTCATGCCAGTGTACATACAATTGTATGAGTCTTTCCAAAGACATCCAAGATTAGCAATAGATGTTTATCTCCCCATGGTCAAATCCATGAATAGAATAGATCTATGCCTGGCTGTTATCAGTGTTTGTCTGTGGGTATATGTGTACATATAATGTGTGTGTGTGTGTGTGTGTGTGTGTGTGTAAAAAAGATTAAAACTAAGTGTTTCTACACAGACACTAGTTCCAGTGAGCATTTTAAATAGTCTTGTGTATAAATTAGATGACTCTCTGGGTACAGAGACCCTGCTGATGCAGCGGGTTTGTACCAGCACATGTTTTATAGACAGTAGAAGGTTAAAACTTGCAGGTACATTTACATCACTAAACACACATGTATTGGCAACTGTGCAGGGGCAGGGGTAGGGGTACACCCAGGTGCAATCCGTTCTTCCATTGCAGTTAGTCGTGGTCCTAGGACGCATGCAGACAGGTGGAACCCTTTTTTCCTCTTTTGCTGTCAATCGCTCCAAGTAAGTTGTTTTTTTCTCTCTCTTTTTTTTTAGACATGTTTATCCTCATTCTCATCTTCTGCTGTGGTAGTTCTGTGCAAATGTACACACTCAGGTTTGTTTGTTTCTTTTCTTCTTTAAGTAAGAATTACTCTGAAGGGAATGATGAATATACTATATAATATGATTGAGTATTGGTGCTAGTGTATGAAGGAGTTCCAAAAAGTGGTTGTAAAGTGAAATTTTGTGGTGTGACGTCTTGATGTATGGTTTGAATATCTCTCCATGACTTCCAATGCAGAGTTTAGCATATTTTTACTGGATGAAATCATTATCTTTTTTTTGTAGGTGATAATTTTCATATTTTTTTTTTAAATCTTTGGTTACATGTACATAGCAGACAGCCTGATTCATTCATGAGTGCATAGTGAATAGCTGATTAATCAATAGTGAAAGACAATTCTACCAACCATTTCTGCCCTGTTTGCCCATGGCAAGGCATGCTGGAAGTGCTTGAATTGCACAATTGTACAGTACGTATTCTGTTTGTTTGTTTTTTCTCTCAAGTGGAAGAAAAGGATGTAGAAATGTGGTATAGGGAAACCCCGCTGGTCATTTTGAGCTGGCTTACAATGAGATATCACTTTCAACAAGATGAATTTGGAGGTCCCAATTTCCCCATTAAATTCATATTTACGATTGTAGCTGGTCTCTTTTCTTTTTGTTACAACAAGGGACCAGTTTGAGAAATGAGGTAAAATTGGCAGTCTTGTCAACCTTGTCAACAGAAGAGGTTTCCCTTGATAGAGATTTCCCACATAAGTTCTAGCAAGGGTCAATAAAAGCCAATTATTCTGTATTTAACAGAGGTTGATTTTTAAAGGAGTTTTAGCAAAATCAGACACTGTCTGACTAATACCCCTTCCGTGCTTAGCAAATTTTACCCCGAATGTCACCGCGAACTCCCGTGTGACGATGTAGAATGAAAGGCATCATGGATAAACTCCCAAGTTGAAAGCATAGAGTAGCATACCAACAAAGTCTTGCTGGGCTGTTTCGTGTGTGCGCCATACTAAATGTGTGCTTGCATTGCAGAAGAGGGAATGAAACTGGGATCTCACACGAGATACTGTAAAACGGAGAATGTTCGCATGCATTTTAATTTCACGAATTTCGCGAGAGCAGAGTTTCGCAAAATTAGAATGCATGCTAAAGATCTTGTCTACACAATATGCATTGAATGTTGGAGGCAACTCGCAAAAATTTTTTGCAGCGAAAATATTGTGTTTTTACAGTTGGTATGAGAGAAATTTTGTTTCACATTGGATTCCCCAGTGAATCTTCTGGATTATTCTCCAAGTGACTAGTGATTCAAAGATTTATATTATTGATACATCCCGTTCCCACTGCCCTCCCCCCCCCCCCCCCGAAAAAAAGGCATCCCAAAAATGTGCAATAAGTAGCTGTGAGGCTCGTAAGTTAAAGGTAGAAACCTCTTCCAATAAGGGAGGTATAGTCCACTCCATGTATGGTTTTAGGGGACACAGTACTTCTTCTTTGTGATTGTTTTACTTCCACTAGTAGACATGGCAGGAGAAAAGTGGAAGAAGTTTTGTGTGTGTGTGGCTGTTGGGATCCTGACCAAAGAGGAAGAGGTTTAGATGAAGTGACAACGTCTACAGACAATGATCTCTGTTTGATTGCTCCCCAGCAACTGCAACATAGTAAACGAAAGTGAAAAGAGAGATGTGTGGTTTGAAACATGTGATCATGTGAGTACACTTATCACAGGGAAAGTGCTTTGTTGGGACACTGGTGGTATTTCGTACGTACAGCCGTACCACATGACTTTGCAGCATAAGTGGAATACAGTAGCTCATATAGGCAAAAGATGCATGGTGTATCATACCAGATCAGGAGAAATAATCAATGAAGAGTAGCTTGTGATAAACTGCTGTTGAACTGAAATGTGGAATTTTATACTAGTTGATATGAAGAGCAGTATCAAATGAAAATATTTAATGCCATATGAAGATTATAGGAAATCACCAGGGAAAAAGAATAATCCAAACCTTTGCATTTCTCTGGCGATCATTAATCTGATTTATGACCTTTTTTTTTTGTTGTTGATAGAAATGTTAACAATTAAATTGCAGGGAAATTGTATTTCAATTATATGTGCCATGCAAAATTGCGCTAGTCTCACAAACCCATATCCATGATATTTGTTTATAGGAGACTTATATATAAAAATTGTGAAATTTTGCGTAATTCATGGAAAGGATTTCCTCTGTGATCACCCACCTTCAAATGAAATCTGTTCAATTTTCTCAACTTAACATAACTGAAAAATGTCATTTGAAGTCAGAACATAACAAGAACAATCTTGAACAAAGCATAGTTTTGAAAAAGTGTGCAGATGAGGTTAAAAAACACAAGATAATGGTTTTATCATGTCAGTAGTTGGTAAGACACTGTTTTAAAATCATTACTATTTGTGGATATCATCATTATTTTGTCATTATTAATTGTATTCCTGTAATTGTTATTTTGTCATCATTATTAGTAGGGATTACCTACGAGATGGTTTGGGCTCTATTTTTTTCATACAATGTACATTGTACATGTATGTCTTTTTTTTTTTCTCAATGTTAGTTTAATCACTGTTTGCTGGGGGTGGGGGTGGACTTAAATACATTGCCCTTCAGAAACATACACTGTATCCTAGTTGGCTCAGTGTGACAAGTACAAATGTAAATTACAAATATGTCAGAACAACTGCCAAAAGTTGGAATCCATTCTCCCCCCCCCCCACCACTTTCCCGCTGTGATAAAAAGCTTGAATGTGACAGAAAGGTACCCATTCCTTGTACCTACTTACAAGTATACCCACATCATTACACTTTGCTGGGTTTAGTGCCTCTAAAATAGGAAAGAACTCTTCCTGTGTGATGAAAAAGAGTGGTACACACCCTCTGTACTACGCAGCGTGAGAGGGCCAGTCAATGCCAGAAAATACCAGCACATTTAATACCATTTCTCCTTTTCTCCTGGTAGTGATGCTTAAATTCCAGTCCAGTACAGGCATGTAAAAAAATAAGGGGGGGGGGGGGAATAGCTTAAGTAACTTGTACATGTTGTACATCTTTAAGTCGAGAAGAGAGTTTCTAACATTGGTATTTGGGAGCAGTTTGCCTTGAATTGAGTTGATAAGAAGTGGGATTTATCGTTAGAACCATCTCTGGAATCAAGTACGTATGTGAGCGATATCCAAGAGATAGAGAGTTCATAGATCACTCGATAGGGTTCTAGGACAATTACACCCTGGACAATTACCCCACACCCTTCCCCTTCCCCTAATCCTAATCCTGAACCTAATACTAACCCTAACCCAAACTCTAACCCTATACCTAACCCTAACCCTAATCTTTACTCTAACGTTATCACTAACCAGTATTTACGGGGTGGGGGGTGATTACCCTGAAACGCTTGATAGTTCGACCAAACACCACCAAGCGAAGTGATGCAGGCACGGTGATATGCCTCCCTGATGCTTTCCTCCATCTGTGGTTCCATGAAATGACAAGAGTTAAGGGTTTAACTTCAGTGTAGATTTCTACTATGCAATTATATACCTACTGCCTGTAAGGACATGTAGGGATATTGAATATATGGTATATATGGATCTTGTGGGTGATGGGTTAGATCGTGGATAACAAATGTGTTTTCCTCCATTTATCTTCGAAAGCCTGAATACAGACTGGAGATATCAGAAGAAAAAAAGATATTATCCTGTTGCTTAACTTCACTGTGAATGGATATCTGACTAGTAAAAAACAGAAGGGTGTATGATGTCCTGTAATGTATGTGAGGGTAAATGTTAGGGAATATCTTCCTGTAAAAAATAGAAATTTGACCAGTCAGTTATGTGACACTTTTTTTTTTCTTTTTTTCTTTTGCAGCTAAATAATAATCATGATTCATGAGTCTACATTACATTGTTTGTAGCATAGGTAAAAATTGTATGTCACATTTTGAGCAAAAATCCAAGTGGGCTAATGGTGCACATGATAAATTAGATTTCTGCCCATTACGTGAGTGTATGTTAAGTCCCATGAACACTAAAAAAACAAACTTCAGCAGCTGTGGCTGAATTCTGTACATGAAACTTAATATCACTTCACACACAATGACTTATTAACCAATTATTTGTGTCTCATCATGCGTGTGCGTTAGAATAGCTATTAATATGCTGGTGTTACAGTTTTGGTGGTAAGTTTCAAAACTCTCAAACCTTTTCCCACAATGTGTCATCACCCTTGAGATCAGATTTTACACACATTTTTTTTTTTTTTTTTTTTTACACTTTTAATGTTGTGCTACTTGAGAACAATGAGATAACTGTCATGCGAAGAGCTGTATGTACACAGAGTGATTTGTAGGTAAATAGTGTCAGCAAGCACTGCTCATCGCATGACAGGGTGCATGTTCGTACCCTAAGTCTGTGTTTTCATTGGCTGAGGGGTTCTGTTGGTTTAGGTGATCAAGAGCAGGGTGCAAAGTTTTCATTGGAGCGCATGTGGCAACAGGTGATCCCTATATTTGCCAGTGCAATGGAAAACAAAATAATGTACAGATACATTGTACGTATACATGCATTCTTCGACAGCTGATTTAAACACAATGGGGGGGGGGGGGGAGGTGGAGTGTCTTAGTAGGCATTGGTACAGTGTAGAGCACTTTGTTGCCGTTTCATATATACATACTGGTATTCTGACTTTCACAGGAGTGTAGTCCTGCCTTCCAATTAATGTGCATGATGCTATCATTTAATGCCAGTTGATATGGAAGGTGAGGAGTGTTACGTTTACAGCTGCAGGAGAAGTTGTTTTTCCTCCATGTTGATTTGATTCTTGTTCTGATGTTTGTATGTGTGTGCGTGTGTATATTTGTCCATGCGTGATATATGTGAAGTCACATCAAGATGCTCATTCAATTCACAATACTGTTTTATGGTGGGATGCATTATCAAAATATTTTTGTGTAAAGTTTTAGGAGGATCTTTTGTGGCACTGCTGTGTAAAGTTACTTTAAGTCAAAGAAAAAAAACCCAACAACAATATCTTGCAGAACTGTCCTGTATTAAGCATAGCACCATTAATCGTAAAAGTGACAAACTTGTAATTGTGTATTTTTCCTCTTTTCTCTCTCCCTGTTTGCATCAGGGCCTATACTTTGTAATTGCCCAAGATTGGTAACCTAGTGGCCTCCACCTACCACCACTACCTTGCGTACGAGCCGGCCAGCAGTGCAGAGGCAGCCGAGATGTCCAGCAAAGAGAAGAGCGAGTCTGGGCCACCCCCGAGCCCAGCTGTGACCAATGGGAGCGGTCACTCCAGGACGGGGTCTGTGGACGGCGGCAAGCGCCGCGTGCTGTTCCAGATCTCCGAGGACTCGACGATGGACGAGTCACCGCCCCAGACACCCAACAACACGGGAGACTCGGACGGCGTCTTCAACGACGGACCGAATTCAAACGATGCCAAGCAGAAGAAATTTACAAGGTATTTATGAATTGATGATACTGTGCCTCCTCTGTTTAATTGGGGATACTTACACTTGTTTGTTTAATGTTTTTTTACAGTGAACGAACGTTTGCGCTTTCGGTGTTGAAATGAACTTGCACAATGCGCATCTTTTTGAGGTCTAGTAAAAAAGCAACAACCTATAAATATATGTGTGTTTGTATTTTTGTCTGTTTAAGTGTTGGTTGTATTTGAATTTTGGCTGTTTAAGTGTCGGTGTTTGAATGTTGGTAAATTAATATTAGTTTAAGAATCAACCAGTTTCTGTTTATTCATTTTAAAGTAAGAAGTGCCTTTGGGACATAGATTCTGTTTTTGTATATGATGCATTTAACACTAACCTCCTTTGTTCAATCAAAAACAGTTTAAGTTAGAAGTGTACCTAATGAGCAGTGTCAACATAAGTATTAAAGTAATTAATATGGGCAAGCATGAGGATTAAAGCACATGTAGAATTTTGTGAATTTAGGTTTGGAAATACTTTTAGTCATGAACTTCTCACATTCACTGTATAGATATTGCTGTTTTTAGCCCGAATGAATATTTGGCATTATAATACTTCACCCACAAGTTTGTGCGTGATTTTACTGGAATGGAGCTAGTATCCTTTAACTGCCTTTATGAGACCATGGATACCAGTGACATATTTGACCCTGCCGTGGCCATGGTGAATTTATGTTGAATCAATAATCATGTTGTATGTCTTGACACACTAACTCATTTTGAAGTATCATTGAGTTTGGATTTGCTCTCTTTTGTGTGTGTGTTTCTTTGATCAAGGCTAAAGAGCAATTTATGTTAGGTCTAAACTTACTGGTAGGCACAGAGATATAACTGGTGAAGTGGATGTTGGATTGGCATTAGCTTCCAGGAAATCTCAAGGGATTTGTATGTGAATCGTGGAATACATGATAAAACTTGAACTGATTCACCCTATCTTCCAGAGAGTTTATCATGTGTTCAAGAATATACAATGGTACCATATGTTTTGTAAGTTTCTAGTCAACCACGACATACACTGTATACATGTATGCTCACCAAAACTAAGCAGATTATCCTTTGTTGATATTTTGTGTAAGTAGAGCACATGTATTCATAATACATGTGCTCTGCTTGGACACAAAATAGCAACAAAGAATAATATGTGTGAACATGTAACTTTGGGGACTGTTCTTTGTGGTACATTACGGTGTACATCTGCTGGTGTGTGATGAATGTTTCAAGTCAACAAACTTCACAAGTTTGAAAAATTCCACTTGAAATTCTCTCATGTTTTGAAATTTCACATTCCACTTTCTTACCATACATGTATATAGATGACGTTGTGGGAGTCATTTTAATAAACAAATGGAATTTTCTTCGTAAATTTTCATTTGTTTTGTCAGTCTTATAAACTTTGTGTTAGCGGTCTTTGTACATTTGAAATGCTACAATGTAGTACCATGATGAAAGCTACTTTAATACATGTAGTGCATGTACATGTACATGTGGTGGCTCATTTAGTTTATCTAATTTTCTGAACTACTGGTTATGATTCATACAACATAGATTTATGCATGATCTAGATTAATAACCAGTTCTGCACATGATAGCTTTGTGCATCTACATGTAGATAAAATTATAAACTGATTTGTCTAAAAGCCAAGCAAAGATTTTTGTATTGGTAGAGACCTCCATTCCTGGCTAATCTTGTTCATTTTGCCATGCGCGCAGTATGCTAGGCAGGCCATACCAGTGTAGAACTCTGTACTCATATTGGAACAACAGGGTCAAAGGTAGACAAGAACTATTTGATTTTTGCATCATTGATTGTTCTTAGAAAGCAAGTTTTGTGGTTCATTTATGAGAATGAAAATACTCTGAAAACTGAGAAGTTCATACAACTTTTGCGTACATTTGCTTATATATTATGAACTTCCTGCAAGAGAGAGAAAGAGACAGATTCAGCTAAGATATCAAATCAACTCTGCACCAATTACATAGCATGTAGCTTCAACATTGCAGTAGGAATTTGATGATGACAATACTATAAAAGTGGACATTTTCGCGGTGTTGAAATTTTTGCGCATTTCGCACAACCCAAAACTAGTGCGAAAATAAAAGCAAGTGAATATTTTTGCTTGCCATATGTTCCAGTAGTTGATGTCTTGATTCCGCGGAATTAAAAACACGCGAAATTCTACTTTCCCAGCCGAGCGCGAAAAATTAGTCGCGCAAAAATGTCCACGTTTACAGTACTGCAATTGATATTGAATATAGATTGTAAAGTAACCATCTGGAGCAGAAAAAGGCCTTTACACATTCAGTTCCTATAAACTTCTATGTTCCATTATCTCTCCACCACCCCCTGCACTTGTTTGCAGAAATTTTCTTAACAGTCCTTCTAAGGACTTAACCAGATTTATGAATATGATGGTACCATGCTGTAAAAGTTCTGCATACTTGCTGTCAGTCTGTTCTAAACCTGTTCCCTGAACCTTTTGAGTTTTTGTTTTGTTGTTGTTTTGTTTGTTTCTCAATGGTAGCATTCTACTCGTAGTGTATTTACTGCATAATGTGTGTATCATTACCTAGCTCACTGTAGAACAACACTGCAATCCTGTTTTAGTAACCCTCTTGTAGAGTATAGATCATACATGTAGCTCAAGAGAGACACCAGTTATTATGTTCCATTTTAAATCTGGTTGTTTTTAAACAATAAGTGTGACACATTGAAATCGCTAATGCCCTTTACACTAGTTGAATTTCGTTTGCCCTAACAGTGACCTTTGATTGTCATATGTAATGCCCTACAGCCATCTAACCTTCACAAGCATAGAATTATTGTTAAGTTTAATCAGTTTATCGTATGCCTGGATAATTATGATAACTGGTTTTTCAGGTTTCACAGGAAATTGTCTCAAGCAAATCATTTCCATCCCTAAATTTGTAATTTCAAAGCTGCAGTGAGTTGAATACCCACAGTCTCTGAGAAGATCTCTAGGAAACTTTTAAAACACAACAACAGCAGCAATAAAGTGTGTATTGTTTCATGTTGTGGCCAGTGTGGCATTTTTTTTTTCAAAGTGATCTGACCAATGCTTTTGTGAGTTTACAAAATTTTAGCAGATTCACCTAACTACTGTAGCAATTTACTAGTCCTTAGTTTATTGTTGAAACTGCACACTGTTAAAAGTGGATATTTTTATGTGAGAAATGCACAAAAATTTCAACATCATGAAAATGTCCATGTTGACATTAATTTGAGGGTTTATGTAATATTTGATACCAATCAACAAGTTTACAATGACAGCTTAGCAACAGTCGTGCATGGTTTATTTCAGATGTCAGTGTTTAAAGTATAGGCAACTCCCATTATAATGAAGCCCTCCAGATTAGCAAGTTTCTTTTGTTATCAATGTAAATTAGATTTTGTTATGGCCCAACAAAGACATACAGCATGTATAGATAATAATTTTGGGACATTAATTTTTACATCGTTGTAAAAAAAATTTGTTAGATCTTGTTCAGTATAATGGGAGTGCACTGTATGCATTAAAGTTTTGAATGTGGAGTACCTGTGTGTTTGCTGTGCAGCTCTGCAGATCTTTTCTCTGTACTTACGGAGGCTATACAATGTAATTCACCGTCTGTTTCAATTAACACCCCGGAATTGAACCCACCGTTTGATATTAAAAGAAAAAAAAATGATAATGCATGACTAAAACCTTGAATCTAGATAGTGCATCCAATTGCGTTCTATCTGTCTTTGTATATTTCCCACAATTGTTCTGCTCTGTTTTTAGCTCTTCGAGAGATGCAGGTTATTCGTCAGTAAACGGCAGATATTCCGTCCTTGCTGTACCTCATCTTAGCCACCTTGTGGGCCCCCCTGTTTTGCCAATGGTGTCAGATGAGTAAGGGTCGCGACCCTTACAGGGGTCTGTGCCACTTGTGTTTATTGTTCCCTTTTCTTCTTCAGTGCTTGTTTCGCTTGTTTATTTTTTTTCAATCTTTTATTATATGTGAAAGCTGCATCTTGATATTTCACTCTTGCACAGCCTGTACTAAATTTTTGTGCTTTGTTAGTCCATTGTTTCCCGTTGAATGCCCTCTCATTTGAGAGGGTGAAGTGAGGAAAAGCGGAGGTTGTGCTGCATTTTGTGCATCGTGCTGATGTAAAGTTTATGCAGCGCTTATTAGTGAATTACCTCTTTTTATTCATGTTTCCTGTAATATTTGGAGTAAAATCAAACAGATTGGTCAAAGCCTCGATTAGAAATGCGCTGACATCTTATCTTATAACTGCTATTGTACCATTCTGACTCTTTGTTGTTGCTATACTCATCAAGATCAACTTGGTATTAGAATGTCATAAAGCGTAAGTTAAAAAAAAAAAAAGAGAGAGAGAGAGAGAGCACACATGAAGTCATTCAAACCCTCACAATGCTTAGCTTGTAGATGTAGATGCCATTAACTTGTAATTATCAAATAATCTTGCTCCTTACTTCTCTCATCATCATCCTCATTTTTTTCTCATTTAGATCGGGAAAATGTATACCAAATGTTCAGTGGAAAAAACTGCTAAGTGCTAGACACGTGCTATATTATGTCTACACACACCATTTAAATGTGTTTTGTGTTTGTGTGTCTTTTTTCCTAACAATGTATGTCGTCCTACTTTGTGTGGTATTGTTTTGTCCTGTTCACAGCTTCACAATAACAACAACAAAAAAATTATTCATTCAAACCTGTCTTCGTGACCACCTGTCTATAGCAGCCGCCTTCTGTGTACAACCACTCAAAACAATTCCCTCGGAGAGAAGAAGCATTTTATTTGTGAACCTATAGTGGCCACCTGTCTTTAATGGCCATTTTTTCTGTCTCACTTGAGTGGCTGCTATAGCTGGGACAGGTTTGACTATACCTTTCTTTGTCGAGCAGCACCCCCCCCCCCTTCCTTTTCCAGTTCTTATATGGGTGAATCAATTGGCATGGGAGGAAGGTAGCCGATTAGAATGATGGTACAAGGACTATATTTAGATTTATCTAGTGTTATGTCTAGACTGTTAGAGATAAAAGAATAAAAAACAGAAACAACTCAACATAACAAAAAGAAGTCTGGAACCCACTGTTATTACCTGTAGTGAGAGAGAAAGAGATAATACATTTGTATGTCTTTGTTTTCATTTTTTCTTACTTCATGCCAGGGTCTTTTAAAGTCTTAAGTGATAAGGAATACCCATAGTGCCACTTCACTTTGGTAAAATGTTGGCACACACAAACATGTGTGTATCTACAATGTAGGTTTGTGCGCTGGCTCCATCAGTGTTTACAATGTTTCCATTCAAAGAATGATTCTGCAAGTAAAATATTCACAGTTAAAATGTGAATATATCAGACATGATGAATACCATGATCTCAGTCTTGGGGCACACTCACCTTTAAAAATTTGCAAATGACTGAGCCAAGCTCTTATCAGGTCCTCCAGTACTATTTTGATGAATTTTTTGTGATACCACTAAAAAAGTTGTATGCAACAGCTGTCTAATGAGCTCTTCCCATTTTCAGAAAGGACCTTGTGGAAAATGAAAACAAAAGCTTATGTTTTGTCTGCATCAGCCAAAGCAAAAATGGGGAAAAAAAGTACCTTTACTGTGTCATGCCAGAAAATGTCTTGTGTATTAAAAAAAAAAATGTAGTGCTGACACTTTACACTTTATTCAAAGATTTTTTTTATTTATTTATTTATTTTTTTTTTAGATATGAAGTTCAACATGCAGGTGTGTGTGTAGGGGTGGGGGGGGGGGGAGTGCAGGCCTTATGTTTTAGGGGAAAGGTGATGGATTATGGTGAGAAAAAGCATGGCAGAAGGGAGGGGAGGAACGTATAGAATAGGATAGTATCACCAAACAAATAGCCAATGTCAGTGTGGCGAATGAGTTGGGAAATTCCCATACAGTAAGGTCATCAGGCAGTCAATTGTTCTGTAGATTTTATATATTCATGTTCTATTTCAGGGAAATCCCCTCCCATTACCCACTTTTTCCCTTGTTTTTAAACCCTTTCAGAAAAAAGAGTAGGTCATTGGGTGGAGAGAGAGAGAGAGAGAGGGGGGGGGGGTGGGGGAACAACAACAACAAAATATGCCAGTATGATTCTTTATTGATTTCATAATTTTAGTATTACGGCATGGTAAAACACAGTAAGCTCCTGTCCTGGACTATGATGTGCCCACTTTAAGTGAGAACCTGTGAACATTGTGAAAATTCTTGGCATCTGCATAGGAAATCCAGTGAGAGAAATGTGTGGCACACCTTGAAATGAACTTGCTACATGTATAAATTTATAAGTACGCAAGTGTATTCAACTAGATCAAGGTATGATGATCATCATTGATAGAGTTTAAAGTCTGTGGTAATTCCCGAGTTAGTTTGACTTAGTTCATGGAACCACACGATGAGTGATTAGGAGATTCTGTCCTTAGAGGAAGTCCTGTTGACTGCGAAAGTGATAGACAGTTCAATCAATCATATCCTACTAAGATTTGTGACATTTTCAGTGAGATATTTTCTAATCCAGCTTTTTTAGACTGCACTTAAAGAGACTTTCCTTCATCGGTAGTTCTGCTCATCATCAGCCATTTTGATATTGAAACTGCTTCTGATATAGACTTCCAGGTAATACTTGTAACACATGTACAGGTAGCAGCTGATGCATTGAATCTGTATTCTCGTGTGCCTGTATTTGTGGGGAGGGTGCTGTTTACCATGTGCCAACTTTAATCACAGTTCTTCTTCTGCATGATTCCTGGCATCTACTCTACCTGTACATTGTGTGTTGTCGTTTCTTTTGTCCTCGATGTCTTCGATCTGTGTAAGTTTGTGTCACCAGTCAAACCTCTTCTTACATGTAACACTCTCCACTGCATGGTTATATTTTTTCCCCCATATTCCTGCATTTTGTGAAACCAAGTCCACGTATGCTCGATTAAGACATTTATATTGGTACTGGTAGTAAATAATACCATGTGGATGTCTAACCGCCGATTTCTATTCAATGTATCAAAGCTTCAAATTGAATATATGACTATTTCTAGGGTTTCTGAAATAACATTTTCCTTTTTATTCATTGTGGAAATCGCGTCTTGTGGTAACTGTTTCTTTTGATGATAATGATCAATATTCTAAAGATTCTATTTCACTGTGCTACCGTGCACATAAGTTACATGTATTTTTAATATTTCGATCCATATTGATTTATGAAAACAACCCCCCCCCCAAAAAAAAAAAAATCTTTATTAATTATTTCCATAAGTGCAATATTACCTGTCTGTGTTTTTAAGGTCTGCTGTATGAATGACGTCAACCATTAAAATGGCATTTCAAAATCTTCCCCCCTTTTTATTTCACACACACACACACACACGAAACAAGAAAATTGCACGAATCACACGTTGTGCCGGCTGCTAGTGGATATTTTGAATGTTTTGTCTTGTGTGTAACTATAACATGTTTGAACTGTGCAATCCCTTGTGAAAGAGGATATTTGCACTGCATAGATGAAATTGTGTTGTGTCTTTTAAATGTTTCCATCTCCTCATTCTGTGACTACAGAGAAAAAAAAAAAACATTAAAAGAAATGCCATGCCATCATAGAAAAAATATGCATGACTCACAAGTTTTACTGAATGATATTTGTGAATGATTAAATATGCATGTGGTGATTCAAAATTGCTCAAAAGTTTTTATGCAATGCATATAATTCTGTTTGATATGCATCATGTTCTTTGTATGTTAATTGCCATGTCATTAGATAGAACGAAAGAGCAGAGGGTATATAGAATTTGTATTTTCCAAACACTTTCATTAAAGGGAAGATAAACCCCAAGAGCAATGTGGATTGAGTGAAAGCAGCAACATTAGTAGAACACATCAGTGAAAGTTTGAGGAAAATCGGACAATCGATGCAAAAGTTATGAATTTTTAAAGTTTTGGTGTTGGAACCGCTGGATGAGGAGACTACTAGAGGATATGACGTATGAGTGGACAACAATACAAAGAAAATATAAAGGAAATTCAACAAAAATTCACTTTTCTAGAATCATGAAAGAGCAATGGACCAACCTCTTTCAGAAAGCAGGGGGAATAATTGCTACCCTTAACATATGTCAATATCAAGTTGATGGAATTTGTAATTTTCATGAAAAATGGATTTTTGTAGAATTTTCTTTATATTTTCTTGGTATTGTTGTCCACTCGTACGTCGTACATCGTACTCGTACGTCATAACCTCTAGTAGTCTCCTCATCCAGCCGTTCCAACACCAAAACTTTAAAAATTCATAACTTTTGCATCGATTGTTCGATTTTCTTCAAACTTTCAGTGATGTGTTCTACTAATGTTGCTGCTTTCACTCAATCCACATTGCTCTTGGGGTTTATCTTCCCTTTAAACCTCAGCATGTCTTTGCCTTTATGTCTGTGTGTTAATTTGTAAGTGTGTGTGTGTGCTCAGTTATGCAAACATGTAGTTGTATGGTGCTTCAGATTTTCATGTAAACATGAAATATAGTATTTCATCAAGTTGTTTAGAGTGTTTTGATACAAGTGCAGATGAACAAAGTCTGAAGTTCAGCAGTCCATATGAGGCCACTACGATTTTTGGCTGCATAGTCAATTTCTTTTTTTTTTTTTTTTTGAACTAGCACTATTATTGTGTTTGAATTGTGTTCCAACAACTTGGACAAATAGCCTAGTATACTTTTAATAGTATGACTTGTTGAATTAGGTGTAATTACAAAGTCATTGAACCATAAGACACCATGATTAAAATGTAGTTCACAGATGTGTACATTGTCATTAAAATGACCCATCAACACTAATGCCTCATAAAGTCACACAAATGTTGATTTTATGATTTGGGTTTCATCAAATTTTCCAGACTTCAGTCATTGGACAAGGATTTATGGTCTGTCCTATCACATAATTTCTTTTATAAGAAGTCAGATTGAAGGTATAGAATAGAGTTTTAGAAAATAGAAAATGTTTAGATGCAGCTAACTGAGCAGGAGAGGAGGATTTAAAGCACAGTTGCTCAGATTAAATCACCATGAGTCGCATGCCCCAAGAAATCTGGAAAGTTTCACATTTCCAAACATTCTGAAATTCCTGAATTCGGGCATAAGGTAGTTGGGATACAAAACTTTGATTGGTATTAAAACTTACATCAAATTTCTCTCTCTCTCTCTCTCTCTTTGCCAAGTCATCTCATCTTACAGTTTTAATTTCTTTCACGATATCTGGCTTTGTCAGGGTAACATGATGATAGTCAAATACTTTGCTGGTTCAAAGTGTATGTTCTTTAATGGCTTCCAATTGAGGTAGATCAATAAGACATTTTTAAAAGCAATTTAGCAGGGTTTTCTGCAAGCCTTTTTACTACTGTTCTTGCTTTAATTCTATGATTTTTTTTTCTTTTTTTTTTTGCACTTGCATTGGACTACATCATGCAGCGTTTTTGGACTCTCCATAGATAATGGCTTATTTGTTTCCTGTATGCGTAAAAATTATGATATTTAAACGAAATATCTTGTAGATCAAGGGCCTTTTGTGGTGAGATTTTTTCTCTGTTTTTTTTGAAGTCGTCAGGTTGCAAAAGTTGTTATCAATTACCAAATTCTTTCGGCAACTTGAGCATTTGATGTGGCTTCCCTGCTGCTGTGACAGTAACTGTGGTTGTTGCAGTTTGTAATGTTTGCAAGCCTCGTACTGTGATTGATCAGGCGCCATATGTATGCTTATACATTAATGGATACTTGAAATTGATATGGGGGAACAAACGGCATTTGAATGAAGTATTTAGAACCATTTTGCTTTAATGTATTTTGGCTTTCCTTGCACACTTTCATCAGCAATGACGTTGGACCTGGGTAATTCTGCTTGCTTTTCTGTCTTTTAGAGTTGTTTAGTATTAACTTTACATTGCTTTCTGAAAATTAACCAGGCTTTGAAAGTGTGTTTCTTTCCTTTGTATTAAAGTGTCATGTACATATCAGGTTCATCCTTTTGCTTTGGCATATTATGTATTGGAAACGCTGGGTATGCAGTGATATTGGAATTGACTAACTTTTTAGTGTTTACAGTTTTATGCTAAAAAAATAATAATGGGCCTACAATGGACAATGCATTCTTCACAGAGCTGTGTCATGTAATGTAGTTTGGACTTGTCTCCAACTGAGCAGTATTAAGATTTTTCATGTTTAAAATGTTTGGGACTTTTTCACAGGTGGCTGTAGACTTGGCATGTTGCAAAGGAAAAAAGTGTATTTTTATGAACAACTTCAGTGTTCTTTTGATTGTTTGAAGTGTAGGAAGCATTAACACTGTGCTGTGTTCATCTACACGTGTATGTGTTTAGTTTGTGTATCTAATCTTAATCGTTGTTGTCTTTTTAAACAATGCATATATATATATATATGCAATTTTGATGTATAAAGAAAATTCATAATATGCTTACCCAGGTAGATTCCTTGCAGCTATCATGCTTGGACATTAAAGCGCATGTTGATTCAGATTACCAGTTTGAGGTGGATTTGGTCTGATCTGTTTATGTATCTAAAACAAAAACAGAAAGTTTCTTTTGAATGTCCAGAATGAACCTCAAGTTAATTTGATTGTTTTACTTTAAACGTGGGTTGCAGAAAATGCAAATTTGTCTTCCTTTGATGATATTTTGACATTTAATGCGGAGCACCCCCTTCTTTCTTTCTTTCTTTTTCTCTCTTTGTCCACCTACCTTACATTAAGAGCCATGATCCTAGCAATTTGGACAGGCTATAATTCATTTCTTTTGTACTATGTTGCAATTCTCATTCAGATTTACAAAATTGTGCTTGCTGTAAATGAAAGTCATAAAAGCAATTTACATTCTATTTGTCGACTGAAGCTTGAAACTGATCATTTGCTTTGCTTTTTTGAGCAACAAATGAAGTTACGATTTGTTCAACAGAAAATGACATGTCTTGCTTGCTCCATGGAAATATAGCATCATTGCGTCATGAATCCATCGACTTGCTTCTTTGTTTGATTAATGTAACTTAATAGTCTTTGAAAAAAAGTTTAATAAAAGATATCAGATGCTATTTTCATCACTATCTGACCTTGTAGACCATCTAAGACTGCAGATGCTTTCTGAGAAGATACCACACTTTTTCTCTTCTTTCAATTTTTTTTTGAACCAAGATGCACAAGTTGTTTGCATCACCATTCTTTACAGTATCATAATGCTTAGATTGCTTCTATACAGAGAAAGCCCAGCTTTGCCAAAGGTGGATAGAAGTCAATGCTTTTGCCCGCACGTTTATTCTTACTCCTGTGTAGATACTGTTCTATTACTAAATCATCTGCTTTCGAATTGGTGATATGGTTAAATTCTGGTGTGAATTCATGCTTCAGCGCGTTTTGACATTAGATGGTTGCAATATTAACCATTACGTGTGTGTGTGTGTGTGTGTGCGTGTGCATATGTGTTTGTTTTCTTCACCAGCGGAGATGCACTCATTTTGTATTGCCATAAAATTCTGTGATAAGTTTGTGCCTCACTTTGTACACACCTGTCATATCGCTTGACTGTAGAAAATTAAAATGATCGTGTTTGGGAATTCCTCACTCGTAGCTTCGTCACCATCGTTACAGAATGGGAATAGTCATGTTGTAAGGGTCAAGCTACGAAATTTAAAATGGCTATTTGATTTCTTGTACAATACTGAATTTCGAATATGCCCACTATGAGCAGTTCTTCAGACTGTGACTTAGATTTTGGCCAACAAAATTCATTTTTGTGAAGCTGCAAGAAAAATGTGTGGATTAGAAAAGCTCATAACAGAGGAACAATAGATTAATAATATCTTGGATTTTGTGAGATTGGCTTTTCTTAAGATGCCTCGGCATTATTGATCATTAATTTATCCAGGGATTTCAGTACAAACAATCCTCTAAAAAGTATTTAGTACTCGTGTCTCTATATGAGGCAAATATGTCAATCTTTTCTTACTTCTGGCAGCCAGGTTAAGAATTTTAGATCAGCGTTTCTTGATGTTCGTTGTCACTTAAGAAAAGAAAAGGAAAAAAAAAAAACCCTTATATATTGCTCAACTGCTCCACCCATAGTTGCAGAGAATCAAGAGTAATGTTTTCTTCCATGTGTTTCTTTGCAGCTTCCGGCACAGCATGTCGGGCATGAACCTCGTCGAGATGGACAGCCGCCGCATCGTGACGAGCCGCGAGTGGCGACAGGGTCGGCGCGACAGCAAGGACCTCACCGTGGCGACGTCCGCCGAGTTCGTCAAGAAGTTTGGGGGCAACTTTGTGATCAACAAGGTAAACAGGAGTGACATCTTTCTGGAAGGCAATGCTGTCACAGCCAAGGGAGAGATAAAGATAAAGATAAAGGGATGGAGTTATCTTTTTATGATGGTACCCCAACTGGGTGTGCACTGATTGTTTCGTGGATAACAAGTCGCAGAAAGCACTCCAAGAGCTTCACAGAGCACTTTACACAGTACTTCACATTTCAGAGTACAATGTAGTCTGCCATTAAAGGGAGATACTTGTGTTGATTAAGAGGTTGATGATGTGCCCCATGGTTACTGTCAAATGCTGTTGTTGTTTTAGTTTTTTGTTACCTTTACATCCTATCGAGGTAGATGAACTCCATATTACAAAAATAGTAATTTGAGTGCTGCATTGGCCTTCTCCTATAGAGATTCTCATTTCACTTGATAACATACACTCTGAAGTCAGGGTTGTATCTCTATTTGTCTTGACAGTTTGATGGCTGTGGATATAGATTTTCTGGACAAATAATATTTGAGAACAAAGAAAAAGAAAGGTAGAGTAGCACCATTTACTGAATTTGAATCAGGTACACTGACAATTGGATGAATTAACCACAGTGCACTGTTTGTTGGAGCTACATTGTATGACGCATTTTACTAAAGAAGAACAAAAAACAAAAACAAAAACATGAACCAATGAGTAGGCTGTGCATTGTATATGGCTATCAATCACAGTTCATAGAATTTACTGTCCTCAATTCCCTGTGTGGATCAGCTTCATTTTTAAAAGTACAATTTGCGTATATAGCAGTGACAGAGTGGTCAGTCATTTAGGTGACACAGAGCTGCCAACTAGTACTGATTTTCAGTAATTTCTACTGAAATTGGACAAGAATACTGAAGGTTACAAGCAAATTACTGATTTTAGAAATCATTGTCTGTGATAAATTCTATAACACTGTTAAGGATTACTGATTTTCACTCAAAAAAGGTACAAATTACTGATTTTCAGCCATCATAGTACTGAAAGGCTTTTACAAAAGTTGGCAGCTCTGGTGACAGCACAAATATGGCTAACGGCCTCGATACAATACCAATGAAAGTTTTCCCTTCTGGCTGAAGCACAGATGGATGATACTGGTTATGGTAGAAACATTTATGCATCAACTGAAAGTTTGTGTTAGGCATTGTGATATGATGCGCCCTTTTTCATTCTCTGCCATCTTCAAGGTGCTGATTGCCAACAATGGCATCGCCGCCGTCAAGTGCATGAGGTCCATCCGAAGGTGGGCCTTTGAGGTCTTCAGGAACGAGCGGGCCATCAGATTCGTCGTCATGGTGACGCCGGAAGATCTCAATGCCAATGCAGGTGGGAATGGTGTTAAAATACTCTTCCCCTTTACTTTTACACAGTCATTGAAGAGTTATACTTTAGGTATGCTGAAATATGAGTGGTTTACCATTGAAACAGCACGAAAGATTGTGTAAGCTGTTTCCTGGAAATTTGTGAAGGTGTCTACTAGTTCCCTTGAGTTGTGTTGAAGGATGTCGTCTTGTTACATTTATGCAGTATATCCATCCATTATTAAATCGCTGTCAATGAATTAGCTTGTGTGAACTGTAAATGAATCAGCTGGTGTGAATCGTAAAATGCAAAATTAATGTAAGCTTGCACATGGTCTAGTCCATGATGAAGTTGTATGAATCGTCACCTTCACCCCTTGAGGACAGGCTGATTTTGCTACAACACGCATATTTCATAGACACTTGCCCGAGTGTACTCAGGACACATCCTCAGCGGGTTAAAAAGCAATTGATGTATAGTGCAAAGTGTGATAATGCAACTCCCCTACATTTCCCGTGCAGAATACATCAAGACTGCTGATCACTATGTCCCAGTTCCTGGTGGGCCAAACAACAACAACTACGCTAATGTGGAGCTCATCCTGGATATTGCCATCAGGATGCAGGTGGAAGCTGTGTGGGCGGGGTGGGGCCACGCCTCGGAGAACCCCAAGCTGCCGGAGATGCTGCACGCCAGTGGCATCGCCTTCATCGGTGAGGAAACATTTCTCCTTAACCCATTGACTCTTGTTAGGCTCTGTATGTGTGTGTGTGTGTGTTGCGTACCAATGGGCTCTTCCAACTGCACATCTGCTTTCTTAACCGATCAGAACAAAAGCTCTGAAACTATCTATGAGTAGTGATTACGCAACTCTGTTAAAGCCCTGTGATATCGCCAGAGCTTTTCGTGGGGACAGTGGTATCGTTGTACATCAATGGGTTGTCAACATTTAGGGAGATCTATCCTGATGATAAAAAATAAAGGATCCCTTAGCAAGATACTGCAGTCCACATGCACATGCCCTGTAAAGGTTATTCAAGGTCGTCATGTTTTATTGCATTGTTTTTTGTTTTCAGTCCGACAGTAATCATGTTACAATCTTGTTGACTCCAAGCTGATAATCTGTGGCTGTTTGGTTCGTGTGTGTGTGTAAACTTGATATCAGAGCTCTTACCATCCCCTATATTGTAATTTCAAGAAATGTGTTCGGTTGATTGTGCTGCAGTGTCCATCCTGTGTTGGGCTGTTTCCATGCTACAATTACTTAAAAGTAATGTGTGTTGCACAATACGTTCCTTCTGGGAAATTTGGATATTGCAGTACATTGTTCTGTTGATTACAGGTAGAGCTCTGTTGGAGTGGTATCCATTCTTCTAAATTCTCATAGCATGAAGAGAAGAAAATGAAAGAAAGGGAGAAGAATAGAGCCAGTCCAATTGACAAGCAAAGAAATAACAAACATATGGGACATGTAAGATACAAACTCTAAATTAGAAGATAGAATAAGCAATGCAGTAGCACAGTTTTATGATTGCTCACAGGCAGACATTCTCTTCTGAATAATTTGATAACCAGGTCCTCCGGAAAATGCCATGTGGTCGCTCGGCGACAAGATTGCATCGTCCATCGTGGCCCAGAGTGCCGGAGTGCCCACTCTCCCGTGGAGTGGCGATGGACTGACCATTGAGTGGTCCGACGATGACACCAAGGCAGGAAAGGTCATCAACATCCCGGATGACCTCTACCGGAAAGGATGTGTGGCAGATGCCGACGAGGGAGTTCAGGTATTTAACCCATTGAGGACGGGCTGATTTTGCCGTCACACACGTTTCCCATAGACGCCTGCTCATGTATACTTGTGACTAGTCTTCAAGGGGTTAAAAGCAGACTCACAAAAAGTAGGCCCTTTTCTGCATAGTTTGAAGAGTAAGCTCTAAGCTTTAAAATGATACATAGCTTGTTAAATTTGACCATCCTAACCCGTTAAAAAGTGATTTAATTATTAGAGAGAGTAAGGAGGTGCCGTTTTATAGAAAGGGAAGAAAAGAGGATCTAAAGATTAGGGTCTCTCAGGTGTGCTGTGCAGAAGTAACAAAGGAAAAAAAATGTCTAGAAAAAAATGCAAATATCTCAATTTCAGCTTTCTTTTAAGCTGCCTTATTTTGACAGTAGGTAGAAAAAAAGGTTACTCACTCAGGTTTATAGATAAACTGAAAAAAAAAAAATGGGTTGGTCATTCCAAATGACATATTGTAGTCTATTAAAGAGAATCCTAATCTGCAAGTTTTGGGGGTTTTGAGCTTGACAGTAACATATATACACATGTGACATATTTATGCGAGGGCTTTACAGGGAGGTCACATGGTAACATTGTGAGAGCCCCTCTTATTTTGGGAGGGATCAGGTATTATTCTTTCTGAGAGACTTGAATTTGCCATTTGTTTAAAGTGGAAATACTGAGTGTGTTGTATTGATGGAACAAAAACCTCCCAAAAAGTTGTAGCCCTTTATTTCAATTCATCCAAAGAAATTGAAAGTTGCATGGTCATGTGAATATTTTAAAGGATTGAATAGAATTATCAAAGAGCTTTCATTAAATTAGCTTTCTCACACATGTCACAAGTAATCCTCCCGCATGTCTCTGTAGATTTGTCTTATCCAAATGCAAACTCCTTTGCCCCAACTTCTGGAACTAGCTATCGGTGACTAAAGATCAAATTACCCTGTCAAACTTTATGGTATCCTTTGGAATTCCTGGATGACTGTTGCACCACTTACTCCTGCTTGGATTTTCCAGAACTCACATTATGGTCATGTTTGTGTGTTTGTTTGTTTGTTGTGCATTTATGCTTCTCTTAGAAAGGGGCCTTGACCAAATGGTATGAAATATTTTGTTGGTGTAAATGCTATGTGTATGGGCATTTTTATAAAGGATTGACTGATCATCAATTTTCATTTTGCAGGCGGCTGAGAGGATCGGATTTCCCGTCATGATCAAGGCATCGGAGGGCGGTGGAGGAAAAGGCATCAGGAAAGTGGAGAACAAGGAGGACTTTGCCAGCGCCTTCCGTCAGGTGCAGAATGAGGTCCCCGGCTCGCCCATCTTTGTCATGAAACTGGCCAAGAGGTGAGCTGATACTGGTTGATGATAGCCCCGACTCTGTTCTTCAAGATACTGAAGGGTGTGCAGTTTGTGGTGGTGTACTTCTAGGCCAGCAAAATAGAACATTTTTTGTTTTGTTTTGAAAGGAGGGAAACCTGTATTGAACAGCGACTGAAGTGTGCGGTTAAGTTTTGAGAATGATGCTCCAGTGTGTGTGTGTGGTACAGTGTTTTGATGATGTATTTAGAAGCATGCCAGAAACAGTGAGTGCTTATTGTATAGTCATGAGTGCAACATTCATAGTGCTTATTTCAGAATCTCCAATTTTGAAAGATGATATCTTTTATTCAATATTGCTGAGCTTTAGTGATTTACAGACCTGTCTCTGGCAGGAGCGAGACTGAATGTCTGCGTGACAGCCTCTAACTTTTTGATTTAAGGGTGTACCACTTTGAATGCACAGTGTATTGTATGTAAGCAAGGCTGTCTGTGGATATTACATTACGAAGTGGCATGTTACGTAGGATGATGATATGCTAATTGCATGAACAATGAGAAGACGCCTTGATGCGAACATACCGCCGGGAGTCAGTGACTACGTTCCACCTCGCTTACTATATCTTTCTTTCTTTCCTCCCCACCCCCAGCGCTCGCCACCTCGAGGTTCAGTTGCTAGGAGACAAGTACGGCAACGCCATCTCATTGTTCGGCCGCGACTGCTCCATCCAGCGCCGCCACCAGAAGATCATAGAGGAGGCACCCACCTCCATTGCCAGGGATGATGTCTTCCGGCAGATGGAGATGGTAGATTAATTACTTAAGGACCCCCTTTGGAACTCCCCCATCTCTCTCTCTCTCTCTCTCTCAAGAAACAAACAACTCAAACACTGACAGGATGTTAAAGTTAAAAAGTGAAAACATAGTTCTGGTAAGGGTTTGAGAACCCGTCTTGCACCATTTCATATTTGCTTGCAATATATATCGAAAGAGTCTACCAAGAAACTGACCTGGCTGACGCGATTTGCCGGGATGATGAGTTGTTGTGGAGTATTTTGAGATAAAAGATAAAAGTCGGTATACCAACTTTTATTCCAGAAGGATCCAGGCTAACTCAATCTCAGAGACAACTCGGCCCCATTTCAGACGATTTACATGCAGTTCGTGATTGGCATATTTTATACTTAGGCGCACATTAATTTTGTATGCGCGCCAAAGATGTTCTTTGATGCGTGCGTTGTATCAACTAAGCGAGGCTGAGTTGTCCCCGAGTCCAAGTTAGCCTGACCCCATTTTGAGATTGCGACTCCGGCAATCCTTTTCGGTTGATATTTCATCATTACCAAACGAATATCTTGTTAATACAGCGTTATTCCACACATTTCTTTAATAGGCATATGTGTACATTTTGGACCATGTTTTATCTTTAAAGTGAATAGACCACTAATAATGCACAGTAAAGTGTGTTTATTGCAAGCAAAAATGGTGTAAATTCAATGAGACACATAGGTATAGAAATGTACATGAAGTTCCCTCATCTATCAGTGAAAGAGCTGAACTCCAGTTGTGATTTATTCATTAGTCAAAGTGCTATGACATTTGGTTTGCTTTGTAGAAATCAGTGTGTTTCAAACTGCCTTTTTGTACTGTTGCAAACATTTTGAATGGATAGTGGCATTTAAGTGACTTCTTTTCAGTTAGCTTATATTCGTTATCTGTTTCCTTTGTTATATAGGCTGCGGTGAAGCTAGCCAAGATGGTTGGCTACGTCAGCGCCGGCACAGTGGAGTATCTCTACAACGACGAGGATGGGACTTTCTCCTTCCTGGAGTTGAACCCCCGACTGCAAGTGGAACATCCCTGCACGGAGATGGTCGCAGGCGTCAATCTACCCGCCCTTCAGCTTCAGGTACTGTATATGCTGTTATTTCCGTGCACAGATATATTCGCAGTTGACGAGGCCAGAGACATTTTCGCGAGATGTTTTCGCGAATTGACGCCGACGCTTACACTAATGCATGGAGACATTTTCGTGTGTTGTTCAATTCTTGATCCAACTGTGATTCGCGAAATTCGCAAAAATTAAACCCTCGCGAAAATATCAGCTTATACAGTAAACCGAAGAAAATAATCAGAATAATATATATATATATATATATATATATATATATATATATATATATATATATATATATATTTTTTTTTTTTTTTTTTTTTTTTTTAAGGGAAGAAAGAAATTGATGCATAGTTTCTTTGCAAAGCACCTTGGCTTTTATTCATTTGTGTATGTTTCCAGTATCATATTTGTCAGAAGTTGTGCGGTTGTTTAAGGTACTGTAGGTTTGTAGTATATGGTGGTTGTGTTTGGGTATATTTCTACTTTAAGAGACTAATAATGTTAATTTTGTTATGGTTGGTTTCAGACAGCTAATGGAGCAAATGGGAATTGTTTTTTTTTTTTTCTTCATAAAGATATATAGTTCAGTAAGAAATTCATGTTTTCATAATATGTGTAGTGTTATATAATGTATTTCATAGCATATGCCCTAGGTGAGAAAAACTGCAGATGGGGAAATTTGATGGGATGAGCCATCGTACACACAAGGAGGCCGTTCTCTCTCTAGATATGCCGCCAGTGTGCATGATTCTAGTGTCTTTGTTTTTTTGTGTTTGTCGAGAGATCCAATTCATCAGAGGCAACTGATGAATAGATTGCCAGAGGGTCACCTTCATTACGTTGATTGTTCCAGGTTGCCATGGGAATACCTCTCCATCGAATTAAGGACATCCGAGTGCTGTACAGCGAGAGTCCGTGGGAAGACACTCCCATCGACTTTGACAAGTGAGTGGAGATCCCTTTTTTTTGTCCTTCCTTCTCTTTTTCAGTGAAAGCAAAAAAAAAAGGAAAGAAATGCACTTCCTGTTCTGCTCTGAGATAATTCAAAGAATCATGGGAATATAAACCAATTTGTGATGAGTACTTTCAGCTGCTCCCATGGTATTAATTATTTCACGGACAAGGACGAATAGCTTGTGAATTCTTCAGAACAGCATCGAGCTGGTTTTCAGACCATGGATCCATGGACCTGTACTAGTCGCATTATTCCAAATGCCACATTGTTTTACTCGAGTAGTGTTATTGGCCACTTCGGCACGTGTGTAAATATGCAAAGAGGGGACGTGATAATGTCTTCTCATCACAACACTCCTGTTTGCTCGTACAAAAGAAATATAATAAAAAACTTTTTTTTTTAATATCAACAATCTTGCAAGGACAACACATGCCCCCTAAAGTGATCATTTGCTTCAAGACTATTTGATTTTATTATTTGATTGGAAGGATACAACTTTCTTTTTTGATTTATGTGAAATAAAAAGGATATTTGGTGAAGATTTATGGACAGATTAAGGGGAGGCTTGTGTGAGGTGATACTCCAAGGTGGTTGCTACTTTTGCATATCACTGTAAAGTGAAAACATGCAAAACTTTGGAATCCCATGACTCTCTTATCTGATATTGTAGATCCGATATGGATGAATCCTTAACCGTTCTCTTTGTTTGACAAAGCTCTCTTTATTATAAAAGAACAACGTGATCATTGTGTGGTGGAATTGCTCTCTAGAGCAATCTTGACCTTGGCCCGTAACACTGACATAGTTTGCCATCTTTTTCTGGCAGTAATTTTGTACTGAGAAAACAGTTTCTGATTTATGTTAGAATGCTTTATTTAGTTGAAAAAAAAAATGCAATGCACCTGTGTACACCCGACAGTAAGCACAGACCCACAGACCGGGCATTTTATTGTTAAATTCTTTCATTCTGAATATACATATTATAATATAACGATAACGGTTATCTGCAGATCGTTTGGCGAGATTCTTGGCAAGGTAACAACTGATAAAGTGTTTTTGTTTCTCATATCTGGCGTGACTTCACAACATCGTTCTTAAACAATCTGTATCCCCCCGTTGCATTTCAGTCCTCCGAAGCCGCCAACTCCCAAAGGTCATGTGATCGCCTGTCGAATCACCAGTGAGAACCCCGATGAGGTAAAATGAGCTCCTATTGACCAACTTGTAGTCTGTAAGATATGGTCCTGCCCCTTACAAGGAATGAGAGGTGGCATTGTGAGATGAAGTCAGTAGTGAAGTCACTGCAGGGTAAACTGAAGTAATACCATGAACAAGGACAAGACAAACATATCAAAGCTATTATCTTTGTTCTCACCGACTGCGGCAAAACTTCAGCAGCATTGCTACATTGTAGTCTGTTTCAAGTGCTTTGGAATTCATCAGACTTTGGAAATACTTCTGTTGATACTAAGAAGTTGACAAGATTTGAACCCCCCCCCCTCAAAAAAGAAAAAGAAAAGAAAAGGAGGGCAAGAATGAACAAAGGACATTGTGCAAAGCCACCAATTCTCTTTGAGATAGTTCTATTTCCTGCTTTATAGAGTATATTTAAATGTAATTTCTGTTGAGAAAAAAAAAGGATAGAAAAGAAGGCTCAAAAAGAAAGCAGATTAGTTTCGAAATTGTGTTTGTTTGTTTGTTTGTTTGTTTGTTTTTAGTGTTAACAATGTGGGGATGATTTTCAGGGTGTTGTCCTGACACTCCAACAAGCAACTTGCATTGATACCCTCTCTCAAGCCTCAAGAGAGGCATTTTATCATAGCCTTCACTTTTCTTTAATTTTGTTGCATGTGTGATTGCTTAGTCCAAAACTTAGCCTGTGTGCAGTTAGTACTGTTTCAGTGGTATGAGTTCTGTATAGGGGGGTGGAATTTCACATGATGTGTCATTAATATATGATATGAAATAAAATCCTCTTGATTCATATCATTACATCTGTCTAGATATGAGAAATTCACTCACATTAAAAAAAGAAAGAAAGAAAAAGAAGAAAAAAACATATCTTTACACATTGCCTAACTTCGCCATTATGTTTGACTGTCCAAACTGGCTACCAGGGTTTCAAGCCAAGCGCCGGAACTGTGTCGGAACTCAACTTCCGCAGCAACAAGAACGTGTGGGGCTACTTCAGCGTGGCGGCCTCGGGTGGGCTGCACGAGTTTGCCGACTCCCAGTTTGGCCACTGCTTCGCCTGGGGGGAGGACAGGGAGGACGCCAGAGAGTGAGTGTAGTCCTCCGTCTTGCCATTGCACCTTGCGTTTTACACACCTCCTCTTTCAGAGAGAGGGCTTCTGATTGGTTGATTGCAGAGAGAGGAGGAGCTTCAAAAAGTTTTATGAACTGCTGAGATAGGCCACAGACTAACAATGTGGGTGAAAAAAAAAACACCTCCCAAAAAACTAATGGTGTTAAAAGACAACATATTGAAATGGTGTCATTGATATACAACTGTAATAAAGATAATGATAATAATAATGATGATGATGATGATGATGATGATGATGATGATGATAATAATAATAATAATAAGTACAATAATAATAATAATAATAATAATAACAACAATAATAATATGGTCTTCTTTAGCCAGGGTAGCCTCTGTAATGTTGCCACTGCTCTCAGACTACCAGACGGCCCTGCCATTATTTTACCCTAGAGTTGTCATGAAACTGCATTTTTAACCTCAAAGTGATAAAAGCAATGGCTAACAGAGTCAAATCCTTTTTTTTTTTATTCTTTTTCTTTTCTAACTTGCTTCTTAGGAACATGATAGTAGCCCTGAAGGAGCTATCGATTCGTGGTGACTTCCGTACCACAGTGGAGTACCTCATCATGCTACTGGGAACTGAGTCCTTCCAGACCAACGACTTCAGCACCGCCTGGCTGGACCGCCTCATCGCTGAGAAAGTCCAGGTAGGTCATGTGATTCCTATAAACGAAACCGAGAGTGTCGTAGAGAGGTCCGTAAGGCATTTCCATGTGCAAGGAAAAATTGCGTAAAGGGTATATTCTTGTGTAGAGTTTCCACGCATCTAGCCAGTCATGAGTGTCTGATTTAAAAATGTGAGAACAGTCCTGAATTGTAGTCCAGAAGTTTGTTTTTACTCCTCGAGAGTATTGGTCTGATGGTTGTATTCTATGAGAAGTTTTCTTTATCTAATTGCCTCTTTATCTAATTGCCTCTTTTTAGGGGGAGGAGAGGGAGAATGCTACAGGCTTGCACCTTGATATTTGATTGTATTATTTTCAAAGTTTGTTCATGAGTAAGAAGGTTACATATTGTATGATTTTTGTGTTGTTATTTTCAGGCAGAGAAACCTGACCCCATGCTGGGGGTCATCATTGGGTCAATTCACATTGCCGATGCCTCCATCCAAGAAAACTTCTCCAACTACCTCAGCAACTTGGAAAGGTAAGCTGTGTATTCTGTAGCCACTGAAAGTTGATGTATTGTTCATGCAGACCTCATTTCACTGTGGTCTAATTTTACCACCATCCAGGAAAGCTCTGTCAGGTTACCTAGGCATTGTCTGCAATATTCATAATGGTTTTATGCCAGAGCAGAAGTATAATAGAGCACAATTTGGCCTACCAAGAGAGTGTCATTATGCATGAATAAAAATGAGATTCGTTATGAATAAATATGATGATAATAAAATCTTGCTTATTGTCAGTGTCTGCTGGTTTGTGTGGTGTTCACAGATTTGGCCATAATGTTGGAATAAACTTCTTGTTAAAGTAGACCATAGGAAAGAACACAAACATTGGGCTTGTATTCACCAACATTAAACAGAGAAACAGGTGATTTCAGTATCGTATCTCGTAGGTTATGAAACAGACATATAGCGCCCATTGCAGACAGTTTGAAGTGCGACACGCGAATACTTCCTGTCTCATATTTCTTAATGCCTGGTCACGTTCCCCCAACAGGGGTCAGGTCCTACCTGCCTCTACCCTGACCAACGCCCGCGACGTGGACCTGATCTACGAGGGCAACAAGTACGAGACGGAGGTGACGCGCCAGGGCCCCACCAGCTACTTTCTGTGCATGAACGGCTCCACTGTGGAGGCGGAGATCTTCAGGATGGCCGACGGGGGGCTGCTCATCTCCTACGACGGCAGCAGCTACGCCACCTACATGAAAGAGCAGGTGGATAGGTATGTGGGCAAAGATGTGGGAGCGGTCGTTCGTTCGTTCGTTCCCTGAAGTGGGTGATTCTGGAATGAGACAACGATGATCTTTAATATTTGAGAGGGCACCATTTCCCTTATAATTGAATGCTGAAATATGCTCCCAACACTGAACCCGTTGCGGACGAGTCCCGAGTATACTTGGGCAGGTGTCTATGGAAAATATGTGTTGTAGCAAAATCAGCCTGTCCTCAACGGGTTAATTGACAATATTCCTTTCATTACATTTATTATAATTTTCAGAGCAGAGCAGAGAAGGAAAAAAAAAGAAAGATGATATTTACAAGTTATAAAAAGCAGATTTCAGTCATGATAGCAGTTATGTGTAGTAACATGAGTACACTCAGTGAGTAATCTGTCGATGGTGTGCAGTGTTTGGACTGAGAGTTAATGGATGCTGGCAACAGACATTTTTGTAGAAGTTGTCTTTCAAGCTCGTTCAGGAACTTTTCTTTTCTTTTTTTCATTTATGTTTGGTAGTCTGTTAATTAGACTTGTGCAGGGGGAGGGTTTTACACCAGGAAGTCAAATCAACATTTTGGTATGAACATAACTAAAATGAAGAGCTGATATGAGACCTTTAACATTTACATCTCCAAGTTTATTTTACTGTATGTAAGAAACAAGTACTGTATGTGAGGAGCAAGTAAAAAGAAGACTGCTTCTGGTTTCCAAAGGAAAAAAAAACAATAAACAACCAACATATCGACCCAGTAATACTCCTTACATTAGCAATTAGTTCACTCGATGCTTCCCTCTCTCTTTTCTTTCACCAGTTACCGCATCACCATCGGCATCCAGACCTGCATCTTTGAGAAGGAGAACGACCCGACCGTGCTGCGGTCACCGTCGGCGGGCAAGCTCATCAACTTTGTGGTGGAGGACGGGGGTCACGTGTACGCCGGCCAGCCGTACGCAGAGATCGAGGTCATGAAGATGGTCATGAGCCTGAGGGTCAACGAGTCGGGATGGTGAGTGATGCTGGGGTGGGAGGATGGGGGAGCGGGAGGGAGGAGGAGCAATTTGAGTAGGAATTAGTCTGTGTATATACACCTCCACCTCCCACGTACTTGTTTGTGTGTATATGTGAGAGAGAAAAGGGGAGGGGGGTGAAGATGTGAAGTCTGTGCGGGTGTATTTGTGTGTTTTCAGAAGAACTAATGATAATCTATCTGTGGTGGAATTTTCCTGAGCAAGCTTTCTAGTCCTTTGGAAAATCAATTTGATGAGGCAAACTGCATCTTTATTGTACATGCATACCTCTCCAGCTCACTATTCCCTCACACACTTACACTGTAAGTCTTCCCTTTCTCTCCCAACCCTGTCTTTCGTTTCCCTTCTTCTCTCATTTACAAATGTCCACAAAAATAGTGTGTACTTGTCTCTTTCTGAACATCAAAGACATGCACTAGCCATTTATTGTGAGACTTCACTTTAATTCATTCTTGCAATTCTACAGATTTGATTGTACCCAAGTGTCAAAAGATATCCACAATTGTTGTGTCATTCAAAACATTTGGCTTCATTCTTCTCCTTTATGTTCCTTTTTTTCCTCCTACAGTATCCACTATGTGAAACGGGCTGGAGCTGTGCTCGACCAAGGCAGTGTAGTGGCCAAGCTGGACCTGGACGACCCCAGCAGAGTGCAGAAGGTAAAGCTTTGGGTTTTCCCGGCTAGTACTGCCTTCTGTCAGTCGTGTGCTTGATCCAGCTTTGTGGGCATTCTGGACCACGTCGTATATGGAGATTTTTATTTCCATCTCTCCATATTTATGCCATAATCAACAGATTTTAAAGATATTAGATTCTTTGGAACCTTTGTGGCTGTGCTTGTGAATGGGACATCTTCAGCCAAGAAATCATAAAGAAGCAGTTTGAATGGCAACAAGTTTACTAGATGTGCTTGGTCATAGAACTTGGATTGAATATTGATATTTATGTTATTCTGACTTTCTAGGATGATTATCAAAGTTTCGAACCATGCTGTTTTTATCATCATCTGCGTAGTTGTTCCTGTTGTTATCAGTTTCAATTAAGAGACTGATATACTTGTTGACAATGATTTCCATTATTTCTCATCATGTCATCTATGACATTGTTTTATCACTAAGGCAGATGTTTGTTTAGGATAAGTGTGTGTGCTGTGTGAGGAAGCCCTTCCTGAACTGCTTGATTTATTCTGGAGAGACTTTGGAAGAACAACTTGTATTTTACTGTTGTATTAGACCACAACAATACAGAAAAAAAAAAATCACTGAGTGAAATGTATGTAAGTTAAAACAATTCTTTATTTTTCTTTGTTTCCTTCCCCATAGGCACAAGTCTTCACTGGTAAATTCCCAGAACCCACCGGCGTTCAGAACGTGGGCTTCAAACTCAACCAGAAGTTCCGCAAGATCAAGGAAGCTGCTGATAACATCATGAATGGCTACTGCCTTTCTGATCCTCACTTTACCAAGAAGGTAGGAAAGTGCCACCGCATATTAGAATTCATTAAATCTAAGAGAATTTAATGACTTACAGTGTTATTTGCCACAGAATAGTACTGTATGAACCATATATTTCCATGAGTTTTATATTTTATTAATTGTGACTTGCAAGGCATTTTCACATGCTATTGAATTCACAGTTGAGAAACCAAAATGAAAATTGAGAAATAATCGTTTAATATGCCTTTTCAGGAGAAAATTTGTGATTTTCAACGTGGGAATATGATATACAATACGTTTGTGTTACAGGAGGCAATATTTTCCAAAGTTTATTCTTTCATTAATATCATTTGACTCATGAAATATGTGAAAATGAAAACACCACGAAATATACCGGTTACAAAGTGTGATATCATAGAAAGGAAATAAAGTCGATGAAATTGCTCAGTTCAGTTGAGAAATGATTGTAAAATTCAAGTATTAAAAGAAGTTTCAGAAAGTTTGCACAGGACAGATTTAAAGAAGATTTCTTTGTAAAATTGGATGAGTGTCTGAGAGAGGAAACCATGCTGTGTATGAACCAATGTAGGTGAAGCATTTATTACTCAAGAATTCTATACTTTAATCTTTACTCAAATACACGAGAGATAACGTACTAGAGGAAATGAAACCGTAGATTAAATGGACAGTCTGCAAGCAGTACTGGCACCACCTGTATGCGCAACTCCAAGTGAACTACATGTGAACTACAAGACATGAGTTACAATTTCAGCTGTATTAAAAGTTGTTTTTTTTTTCTTTTATTTCTGTTTGCCACCAACCCCAATAATGATTTGCCCCCCTCCCCCTCCCATCATCATCCCACCAGTGCGCCGAGATCACCGACAAGCTGATGTCCGCCCTGCGAGACCCCGCCCTGCCCCTCCTGGAGATGCAGGCCATGGTAGCCAGCATCTCCGGCCGGGTGCCCTCCAGCGTGGAGTCGGAGATACGCAGGCTCCTCAACAACTACAGCAGCAACATCACCTCTGTGCTCTGCCAGTTTCCCAGCCAGCAGGTCAGACTTCGGTTCAAATTATGACCCATGCCTCCATCACCATATCAACTCCTCTTTTGGTCAACTCTATTGTGGTCCCAGCTCTCTCTCTCTCGCGCGCTCTTTCTTTCTTTCATTCTTTCTTTTTTTTTTATCATTACATCTAAGACCCAGCTGTTGAAAAAAAAAACAAAGGCAAGCAAAGAAACATTGTTTAACGCTGGCTAAATTTTCTCGTGAATAGATTTCTACTACACTTTGCCAGTACTCAAGACTACCTAGTGTACCACATGAACATACTCTCCATGTTGATAGGTGAAGTTCATTGGATTTTGCACAGGCTGTCAAGGTCCAAAGGTCAACCTATTCTGTCATATTGCAATTGCTGTTGGACATACAAATGGAAACAAATTGTCCATTGTGTGTGCAGTCATACAACCGTAGGTGTCAACATGGTGAATTGAACTGAGGTTTAATGATGAGTTTCCATAGGATTGTATCCTAGTAGAAATTCTTCTCACGCGATATGTATTTCAGAGCATTCTTGGCCCGGATCCTATCGAAAGTTAACATACTTTAGGCACTCTCGGAGTCTTCTTTTTTTTCAGTACCAATTTTAAAACGTGTGGGTGTAATGTTTTTACTGAGATGTTACTGCAGCAGGAAATGGCATGTTTTAGTGTAGCTGCAAAATTAAGCTATGTACAGAATAGGGTAGATAAGCTCAATAGCAGCATAGAGCTGTTTTAGCAGTGAGTAAAGATATACCCGCTACTGTAGGAGAGATGACAGATGTATTCATGTTTTACATGTTTTGGGCTTGACTCATTTTGATAGAGCTGCTTTGTGAAACTGGCATCTTCTCCCTGTTTCAGATCGCCAATGTGTTGGATCGATACGCAGCCACGCTCCAGAAGAAGGCGGACAGAGAGACGTTCTTCATGCACACCCAGGGCATTGTGCAGCTGGTTCAGAGGTGAGAAGAACTCTTCCATCCATGGGGGAATCTTCTGAAAGGGGAAATGAAAAATCAGGGACAGCATGATGCTAGCGGAGGTTTCTCAAGCTCTGCCTGTAAAGTTCCATGTGGTTTCCCCCTTCTTGAGGATTTCAAACAGTTTCAAATCCCCTCCCATTTCTACCAGTTTAAAATATTATTTCATGAAAGTATCATGTGATCGTTCTGGTAACAAATCAAAAGCGAGCAAAGGGAAAACAAAAGATATTCAGATTTGCTTGGTTCACAGAACCACACTTCTCAATTCATCACCCAAGATTGTACAAATACATATGTACGTGTGGTATACTGTAGAAGCGGAAATTTTTTGCTCGAATAACATTTTGTGCTTGGCTGGGTGAAGCTAATTTTTGCCAATTCGTTGAATGAAAACATCCAAAGCTGTTACATTAACAAGCAAAAATATTCACATACTTTTATTTGCACAATAGTTTCGAAATGCACAAATATTTCCACTTTGACAGTAGTAAATTGAAAAAAACAAAAATCTCGCCAGGTATCGGAACGGTATCCGGGGACACATGAAGTCCATCATCCAGGAGCTGCTGCAGCGCTACCTGGAGGTGGAACGCCGCTTCCAGCAGGGCCCCTACGACAAGTGCATCGTGGCCCTGCGGGACGAGTTCAAGGGCGACATGACCTCCGTCTTCAACATCATCTTCTCGCACTGCAAGGTCCAGAGCAAGAACAAGCTGGTGGTCGGACTCATTGTGAGTGCAGCGCTTGAATTAATTCTCAGCTCTTCCTTTTAACTCTCATTTGCGGCTCAGTTACAATTTCATTTTTATTTGTCTCAATTTCCTGCCCACCTTCCCCCCTTCCCAAATCTTAACTTAAGAACTGCTTGTCGCAGTCTCTTGCTTTATCTGCACATCTTCAGTACACATATTCTTCAATACCCTAATTTCTCGTAACGTGATGATGTACTTTTAATTTTTTTTGCAGCTTGGGCTAGGTTCATAGGAAGTGTGCATACTCCTGGGTTTGAATTCAGATGACAATAAAATATTTAGTATAAATGAGGACTTTAACAATTTGTTAATGACTGTCTTCTTGAATTTTACATGTGATTCTTCTTCTCCCAGCCTTAGCTGAAAACAGTAATTCAGATGCTGTAGATAGGAATATGTTTGATTTTCTTTTTTCCTGTTGCAGATTTTTGTTATTTTTCAACAAAATAAGACCCTTACAAGGCACTATGACATGAACAAACACTCAATGGAAAGTTAAAAATAGTCAGAAAATGGGGCAAACTATGTAGAAAAGAAAACTGATCACATCTCTGTTTTTTCTGTCTGACCCAGGACCGGCTGAGCAGCAGGGAGTCGGGTCTGACGGACGAGCTGACCCCCATTCTGGGCAAGCTGACAACTCTCAACAAGACGGACAACTCCAAGGTGGCCCTGCGGTCCCGCCAGGCCCTGATCGCTGCCCACCAGCCCTCCTACGAGCTCAGGCACAACCAGGTGGAGTCCATCTTCCTCTCGGCCATCGACATGTACGGCCACCAGTACTGCCCAGACAGCCTCAAGGTAAAAAGATTTGAATACAAGAAAAGTTTGTTAAGTTCTGTACAAGCCTGATTGTGTTTATAGTGCACTCATGTTTAATGTGTGCCCTGACTCTGGAAGTTGAAAAGTAAAAAAAAAAAAAGAAGAAGAAAAACAAATCTAATCAAAATTTCCACCAAAATCTTGCGTGCGTTTGCACACATGATGTAAATATACCGACTGGGAACATGCCCTCTTTCCTTTTTTACTTCAGTTGGGGAGAAGTGGTTACTTTAGTTGTTAAAAGAGTGGATGGCGCAAGTCGTATTTGATTATACCGATGCACAAATAATGCCCCTACAGACGCTGTAAGATATTGAATGTGAATATTTGTATGATACTTATGGTTTCTGGTGCATATTCACAATGGCCATTGGTATTGTGGAAGACTTGCTACAAGTGTATGTCTTGAAAACAAATTACTGGATATCAGCGTGTCATATATCATTGTATCATCTTTTGTATGTATCAGCACAAATAAATAGCAGCACATATGTTAGCACTTAGCAGTGCAGCATTTGCAAGTGTATTGATTGTTACAGCAGTGTGGTATAAATCAATGTTAATTATTTCTCCTGTTGATGACCTGTAGTAGACACCCCATCCTTTGCTCCTCTGCTCATGTGTGCAGATGTTTGATACCCTCTCTCTTTCTGGTACAGTATGTAACCTGTTAATCAATAATTTCTTATACTTAAAATTGTTTCTAATTTACCTGTGTGGAAAAAACACCAACAACTAAAAGACAATGTGAAAAATGTGTGACTCAGATGAATACAGTGTTACAGAGGAGCACTATTTGATAGGTTTGGAGATGATCTGTTTGGTTCATCCTCAGGGGGGTGTTTCATCAACGCTTGTCAGCGCCGACCACTGTCGGCGCTGACCAATTTCAGCAAAATTCTTGGTTTTGATTGGCTGAGATGCTCTGGTCACTGACTGTTACTATGGTAATTCAATTTGTCAGCGCCGACAAACGTTGATGAAACACCCCCCAGATATCACATGTAACAAACGAAAAATATTGAGATATGTCGTATGTGTTGTATATCTCTGCACATGCTTATCTTTCAGAAATTGATCATGTCGGAGACGACAATCTTCGATGTGCTTCCCGACTTCTTCTTCCACATGAACAGTGTGGTCAGGCAGGCTGCTCTAGAGGTGCGTTCTTCCTCTGATAATATCATATTATGATATAATGATGTGATATATAGATAATGATTCAATGAAATGCTTCCTTGCAGAACATATTCGAGGGTTGTCGCCCTCATACTTGCACAGTTTCTACATTGGGTTATGCCACTTGTCTCGAGTGTGCAAATGATAACTCGTCAAGCTGTCTGTTGACTTCAGCTAAAACTGCACGATCATGTTTGACTGATGAACGTAGCTAAAGTTCAAAGTAATTGAATTTTCCTTCTTTTTTTTACCCCTCCTTCGTATCCTTCCCTATTTTCCCTATCTTTTCCCCTTGTTTGTCTGTCTGTCTGTTTGTTTCTCTCACTTGCTCTCTCTGTCTCTTTCTCATTCTCGCAGTTAATGAGGTTTAATTGAAAGCCATAATTATCATAAATACTTTTTGATGATGCATGTATTTCTGTTCATTGAATCATCCCCAACACACTTTGCAATATCAGTTCACTATGGTAGACAAGTGGAGCATATTTTCCAGATGTTGTAATGAGATTTGATCTTTCTATCTGTCTATTGTGTAATGCACAAAATATGTGCACATGGTTCATCGTAACAATACTGGGACATCCACATCAACATGTTGAGGACGGGTCCTGAGTATACTCATGTTGGCGTCTATTGGAAATGCATGTTGTAGCAAAATCAATCCGTCCCCAGCGGGTTGAAGATTTTAGTCCGCCAATCTCATTTTGCCCTTGCTATTTCCAACAGGTGTATGTGAGGCGGGCATACATTGCCTATGACCTGAACTGCCTACACCACGCCATGCTGTCCAATGGACTCTGTCTGGTGGAATTCCAGTTCATGCTTCCGTCATCTCACCCGAACAGGTAAATGGAACGCTCCAACATCAGAGGGGTTTTTTTTTTGTGTGTGTGTGTAATGAAATCAGGATGCATGCTGTCAGAGGGATTCATCCATTTTTAGTGTAGGGGAGGCCTGGCATGGTATCAGATAGCCAATGAAAATACTGCCATCAAGTTAAGTTAGGGTACAGTCATTGCATATTCTTTTGTGTAATTAAACCAGGAATATGACATCATGAAGCAGTGAATGAAATGCAGCAATAAATCCTTGAAGTATGTACCTGCATATTTTGCTTGGGGAAGGAGGGAATCTCACTTACTCGAAATCTGGAATGACACTGTTTGATGGTTCAGTTGCTTTTGAATGATTGTGGCAAATGCTTCTTAATAATGAGCAGCTCTACACAAAAAGAGTGTCTTTCCACTTTGGTGTGTGCGCAAGATTTTCATTAATCATTCAATTTGATTTTTGTCATGATGTCCAGTTTCATTCAATTTGATTTGATGGTTTGAAGTGCATTTTCCCCCCTCCATCCTTTTTTAAAGAGTCATGATGCTAATAGCATGAAAAAAAGAAGTCATGATATATGCCCCAAAAAACTCATTATTCAACCATGTTCCAAGGTAGCTAGAAATTAGTTTTGGAAAAATGTATACATTCAGATTGTCCTTTCTTCCTTTTATATCTTTTTTCTGCTCAGATATTCTTAATGTGCAAGTCCAATGATTCAAGTATTTTCAAATTCAGTACATTCTCATTTTTCCCCCATTTTATTTTTTATTCTTTTTTTACAGAGACATACAATTCACTGTTTGTCTCATGACAGTTGTTGAGGAGTGTTATAAGTCCAGTACTCATGCATTTGTTAAAAAGGGAGTACTCAGTAGATTAAACAGTACAATGAAAGCATTGTGTACCAATCATCAAAAATATCTTGCATTAGCTCCTAGTTTGAATTGTTACGTAATCCTCCCAACTATTATTGTGTCTTATAGAGCTACCCTTGGGGCTGTAACATCATTACACTAGAATGGAGTTTGGTCAATAAAGAAGCTAAGAAGCTGAGAATACAAGTAAAATAGCTTTCTGTGTAATAAATAATTGATAGACGGGCATGTTAAGCCATAAGAATTGTTATTAATTCTTAATCTTGATTTTTAACAGTGTACGAAGCTGTGGTGTGTCACATGCAGGGGAACACTGTGAAAGGCAGATATTTACAGGGATATCTCATAATGGGTTCCTATGCACAAAATACAGAGGCAGGGTCTACTACATACATGCTCTGAAGTCATGGTCAATGATCCTTCGGTTGCATGCGTGTGATTTACAAATTAGCCTACTTTGTACATGTGCTTTCATCCGTGCTTTAGTTTGCACATTGTGCCTGGTTTATTCTGCGTCAATTTTCTGCTGCCACAATGTACGTTCATCCATCTATGACTTAGACATGCTCGCCTAGTTGTCTCTGCCTCAAGGGATATGCGCTGGGCAGGAATGGGCTTCATAACAATGTGAGAAATCCAGGAATGATATTGAGGGTACACACCATCAAAATGTCTGAAAGAGTGAGAATGAATGCCTGCTATGTTACTTGCAGGCAGGCCACATTGTGTACTCGCTACAGGTGACAAATATATCAGATTTAACCGTTGTGTGATATTTGCTGAGAAACACCCTCAGAATAGTCTGGGTAGTCATTCCAGCAAATGAGCATTGTTATTAAAGATACACATATGACTGTGCTTTAGAATGCCATTGAATCTGCGACAGACATGCAGGACAATTGCTATAAGCATTGCTTCAGCCAGATTTTATTTCTTACCATTTCAACCTGGTCCTTAATTCCTGCATCTCAATATATATGTTTTCACTGCCATTTGAGACTTGGTTCCAACAGATAAAGATTTATATCCCTGTGATGTAGAACTCATGTGTACTGTATTTGCCTCCGTGGAGTAAACATCTAATTCATTTACTCTCCATCTATAATTCAGCTATGCTCAGATACCAGTGGTGCAATAAAACATCTATTTGAGCATATGTCTATAAAATACCAACCTTGCCTCAGCTGCTACCCACATATTTTACTAATATATTGCGACATCAATCAACTTCAAAAGAATATTGCAACACTTTATTAATGGACATGGATCCATCTAATGTGTCATATCAACTCTTTAAAAAAAATCAGTATGTATTGCATAGTCTAAATAAATTTCACACCTTCAAGATCTGACATGTTGAATAGGTGAGATTGTCAAGTAGAATATTATGAGCTAATGCTGTCACAACTGTCTTGAATTCTCTTGTCTAAATAGAAGATTCTCATAATCAGATGTACCCCTTTTTCTTGTTTTTTTACACCCTATGGTTCCTAGTAGTTGACAGGGTTCCCCCCCCCCCAAAAAAAAAAAAAAAAAAAAAATGTAAATTATAGTTCTGGAACAATTTTGACACTTCCCCAGATCTTCAACAGTGATAAGGTGTGTTTACCAAATGGTAAATTATGGGTTTTGTACTGTCACAACTGTCTTTAATATCAAGATGGAAGATTTAATTCGATAACCAAATGTACCCCTTTGTCTTGTGTTTTGCATCCCAAGGTTCCTAATAACTGACAGGGGGCACAATGTTCCAGGCACTAAAAGTGTCAAAAAGAAAAAGTCTAATAGCTCAAGGTGAGAGACGAGATGCCCATGGACGGGGGCGGGGCACGAGTTTGGCCCCCAAACGAGCCCCGTTTGTGGTCCTATCCCCCGCTTGTTTCTCACTTCCTTCTTGTGACACCGGTACTAAAACCTCCAAGTGCATGAGTTTGTGTCCACATGTAATCCTTGCTTTATATCTTCTTCAAGTACCACTCTTATTAGACATTTGCAGCACTACTAAAAAGCTTTTGTCTGCTTGCAGTTTGATTCAACTTCTGAAAATGGTTTTGCAAACCTGGGAATCCCCTCACAAGTTTTTGAGTGTAGTGGATTCACAGTTTTGTAAAATTATCCACGTAGTTTCTTCACGACGTCACCATAACCTCAGCTGTTCTCTGTTATACCCAATTTGTCTATGTTGGCTTGTGTTTCTGCCCTACACTTGATCTATACATCTACAACCCTTTTTTTCCAAGTAATCAGGACTGTTTGTTTGTTTGTTTGTTTGTTTGTTTTTAGTTAGAAATGTATCTGCTTTTCTTGCTAAATCTCTTGATATTATTCATTACTGACATTAGTGCATTTGCACATCAGTTATTTTGTATAACAAGCATTTTAACTTTTGAATCACTCAGCACATCTTTGCCTGTATTTTCTCTCAACTTTGCAAAAAAAAAAAAAAAAAAAAAAGATATGCTTGCCTAATACTTCCACTTTTTATGCTAAACCTCAGTTATTTCATAGGGGTATTCATCCCACTTCACACTAAATGGTCATCTTCTTTCTTTTCATTTTCTACTATTTATATCTTTATGATGCACATTTCTTTTTTAGTAAATAGCTGTCAACAAATGCTCTTTCACTTTTTTTTTCAAGTTTTTCAAGTTTTGGTAGTAGTTGGAAGACCCACAAAAATTGATGATCTGCATCGAGATCTCTAGAATTTTCCAGTAACTTTGCAGCTCCCTGTTTATACATTAGTTCTGACATCTGTATTCAAATGATATAGTACCACCACTCTAAACAAGGTTGTTGATGAGGTGCCGTGTCTCTGGAGCGGGTATCCTTGTGGGCTATCTCACCCTGTAAAAATTGGGCTCTGCTGTTGCTGACACCATATCTCAGAATGATGATGTCGTTTTCGGCGCCTTTATAGAGAAGATATTGTTACTTTCTTCATAATAATATGGTTATAATATTCATATTTCAAACCTAAGGATCAATTTTAGCCACATTGGCCTGTCAATTGCAGAACCACAAATCATGTATTCCTCTTGATTTTTCCTTATATATACACTATATATTCCATCATTTTTATCAGCTGTTGGATATTATACAGATCATTGCCATTGTAGAGGTGTAATGCAAGACTTGACATCCCTGTGGAAAGTTGTATTTTGCTCAAGAGATTATATTTTCGTGAAGTGTGAAATGCCGAGGGGGAAAACATTTTCTTGAGGGCAAAATATAACTCCCAAGTCACTGACAAGTGCTATATTACAAACATAGACAAGGCAATAATTTTATTGTATGGTCTACATAAGTACGCATCGTGTCATTCTCACCCTTTGGGCAGTGGGTCAAATTCTGGAATTATATTACCTGACGTGACATCACTACACACAGTACAACTATTTAAATCCTCACTGTACTAGACACAAGATTTTGATATGACCAATCACCAACCAATATTTATGCAGACCATTTTATTATATTGCACTATTCTCTCCACTTCATTCTTTGTCATGTTGCATTTGTACAAAATTTTACTTAGCATTTTGTCAGCCATTGTTTGTCAATTTTGTCTTCCATGTTTGCATTTCCTGTCTTAATTTGTAATGACTTACTGACCTCTGATTTCTTCTTTTTTTTTCTTGCCTGTCCTCACAGATGTTTTAATTTGTATTTCTGAGGATTTGATGTATTTTCTTTAAAAAAAAAAAAAATTGTTCAGTTGCATCCATCTGTATTGATTGTGGTTGTAGACTAGACACCCTTGGCACAGTGTGTTAATATGAAGGAGTAGCTTGCAATTCCTCTATCTGTGTTGTGACATCAAAAGGAAATGACGTCTTTCTGTACTTCTGACATTAACCCTTGTCTTCCCACTCACCCAGTGTATGTGCTCAAATCTCTGCTATGCTTACAATTTTCTTGTACTACACTATTGTTTGATTCATATTTACAAATGAAGAGTTTGTTTGCAAAAACCGATGAGTCCATTTTTGAAGATTTTGAAGTAAGATCTCTGTCATAAAGTACAAAATGATACCTTTTAAATGATATATTGGTCACTACATATAAAGGTACATTTTTGAAGTGATGGTCTAAAGAAGTAAAAACTTCCTTATTATTCTCTTTATTTTTCGTGACCTTTAATTGCAAATATCTCCATTTGGCAAATATGGACTTATCGTTTTTGCAAACAAACTCTTCAAATATTTCACATTCTCTGTAATACAGCAGTTTACAACTTTCCCTTCATTTCAAATGTAATCTGGGTGTCATCGTGTATTATGTTCTGAATGGAAAGTGTTTGTGTATGATTCAGTTCTACACATGATATACTCAGAAGTTATTGATTGCGTGTCTTTCAGTAGAATCAGTCTAAGAGTAAATGAGGCTACAGATGCTGCAATTTCAGATTGAATACTTGTTGTTTATGTCAGAATAGAATTAGAATGACACCCCATGAAAGTAAAAGGTCACTGGCGAAAAAAGACAGCCATTCTGGTATTTTTGTGGCATCATTTTTCTTTCGTCAATCTTTCTTCAGATGATTGTAACCACAAATTTTACTGGAGCTTTAGAAAAAACACAAAGAAATCAGTGATGTATTGAGGCAACACGGCAGCATGTAATACAATTTTGGGCAGAGACTTGCCATTGCCTCTGCTTTTATTGTGATTCAAATTGCACCATAATGATAAGTTATTTGTGATCATGCAGTCCCTAGTACATGTTCATGTTTGGATTTCGAAAGCATTGGTGCTGTATACATAGGGTCTTACTGAGGTGCTGTTTTGGCTTCAAAACTTTCCTTTTGTGCCATATTTTAAGAAGATACTCTGATCTTGTTGAGCCCACAAGGCTCATCAAGTCTAGTTCTAGTCTAGATGGTCAATGTAAAGAGCCAAAGAGAAAAGAACAATTGCAGCTGATCCAAATTATTGATCTATGCCCTACTTAGATTTATTACAAGATATTGATTTAAGAGATATTACTCTAAAGACTTCAAAAGATGTGAACAGATATCTTATGTTCATCCTGATAAGAGCTGCTTGAGACATTTGTTAAGTATCCTTTGCTACGCTGGTCAAATTTGCTGTTTACTCTCATGTTTTTGCATTCTTCCCAGAGGTCTGTTGCATGAAGAGTTTACAGTTTGAAATCAAACCTGGAAATGACAAAGATTCATTTTAAAAACAAGTTTTATATGGAAGTTTGGTATCAAAGGCAACATCATCATCATCATCCAGTGAGACCATGTTCCTCGGTGATTGAGTGTCTGCTCTTACTGACAACTTTCAAACTCGCTTGTTTCTTTCCACAGGGGCAAGACTCATAGTGTGTAAGTCATGGCATGGTATAGCATGGCATGGCACGACTCGGCAATCGTTCATTCTGCTCTTCTTCTTTTTTTTCTGTTTTTTTAGTCATATCTACCCTTTGAACACCAACGACTTGACCTGTAACTCATGACTAAACACAAACACACATAAAAGTCACACTGAATAACATGGTATTATTTCTGACTGAGAAATTGTGCAATAATGATAGTAATTATGATATTGATAATTATGATAATCATAATGTAAATAATAACAATAACAACAACAATTATATTTATGATGATAATAATAATAATAATAATAATAATAATAATAATAATAATAATAATAATGATAATAAAAATGATAATAATGATAATGATAATAATAATAATAATAATAATAATAATAATAATAATAATAATAATAATAATAATAATAATAATAATAATAATTATTATTATTATTATAATAACAATGATAACAGTAATAATAACAATAATAATAATCATCATCATCATAATATTATTAGTAGTAATGATAGGATAATCATACTACTACTACTACTACTACTACTACTACTACTACTACTACATTTTTTGTTTTGTCAATCAAAATACCTTGCTATCATCGTGATGTATTCAATTTTTAGGTCATTGCAATACCAAAATGTAAAACAGTCGAGCTACAATCCAGAAATGTGTGAGGGTTTTTTTCGGTCCTGAAAACATTGGCTGTGATTAAAGTCCAGGATTTATATATAGTCAACATTGGTCATCAGTCATGATACCATCGTTCACACATGTACATGTATCCTGATCATATCTGAAGACATAAGATATGCCCAACTTTTGGCATATATTCTTGATACCATTTCTGATTAACTTCATTCCATGATTGTTTCAGTAACTTACAAAGATGTATCATACCACCAAATTTTTTGGCAAATATTTTTATTTCTTTTCCTTTTTTTCCCCGGCTCTTAATACACATTTATTGTTAACAGATGTTCTTCTCAAGCGGATGAGTGTGTAATAACAGTTTGGTCTTGTTTTTCTGATTTAGTTAAGATTAGCTTCCTAAACTGATATTTCCTCATTTTCTCGCTGTTGCGTGTCACTGAATTTTTTACTGTAGATAGTTTTGATAACAAGATGTCTCAAGATAACGTCCTTGCATGATGTGGCAATGCTTCCCATGTAAATATGTCAAGCATGGTAATGTTCATTTACATCAACCTGTGTCTATGTTTTACTTTTGACAGTAAGACCTCGATGGAGATCTGATAGCCACTTCTGTTTTCAGTGGCAGGCATGCTGTTGGTTTTAGATTAATTAGATTTTTTTTCCCCTTTAAGAGTTCATCAGAATAATTCACATTTAACAAGGTGTGGTGATATGGTCTTGCTCTGCTATCACATATGTGTAGTTTGATACTGTTAAACTCGTGTAATTATTAATTTCTTTGTCTTTTTCTGTCTTAAACGTAGAGTGAGATAATTTTCTGCGGTAACAAAGTTTGCTTGATTAAAGTGAGTTACTGTGCTTTATGTAGAACTTTGCTTCACATGGATTTCATAACAGAAGCCATTCAGAATCAAAAGAAAGAGAGATTTTATAATTTCAGTAGCAGACATATGAAATTTTAGGTGACAGCATTTGACATAATGATTAATATTTGTACATGAGAAATCTTCTTTCTTCTTCTTTTTTTTTTTCAAGGGGAAAGTTGATTAACCATGTTTAAAAGGTGCACATGCCAGGATTGTGCTTTACATGTGTAACTCCCTGTGTCACTTCACTTATCTCATGAGTTATGGAGAGAACTTAGTATTTTTTCTGCTCTAACTTTTCTCAAAATATGTGATGAAGTTCTAACAGTAAATTAACATATTAATAGGGAAGAAGAGTTGGTGGCCATCATCTGCATTTGGGAACCATACATTCTTTTTTTCCCCTTGTACCTACCACTACAGGTGGTGTGAGCAGTGTTTGGATTGTTGACACACATTACTGGAAATAATATCTTTATGTGTGTACTCTCATTACATTTTACTAATCAATGCAGAACATTCAGTATGCTAACAGTAATCTTATAACGTTGAGGTGATACTATTTAATCATGAATATCCTCCCAGTCATCTTGCATATTTGTACGTCTAATTATTTTTCACTCATTCCTCAAACTACTGACCTGAGTGTCTGTGGAAATCATTTTCTCAAATAGCCATCTTGAGTGGAAAAACAAGCCCCAAATTGAATGAAAAAGTGTTCTCAGAATATATCATTACATCACTGGATCACCTACGATCTGCATATGTGCTCACATGAAACCGTACAGTCTGTTCTACGTCTTAACATCACTGATCTTTAACTCTCATGTTATTACACTGTGTATGGGGAAACTGATTTTACAGTATCTCTGATATTCCAAGACTTTGGTCTGTAGAGGGTTAATAATTTATATTCAAAGAGGACCTTTTCCATGTCTTTGCACCTTGTTTTATCTATTTAAATGGCTTTTGCATGTTGACGGCTTCCCTCTGATTCAACGTAATGACATGAATATATGCATTGATGTTGCCTCGCTCTTTTCTTAAAACATTTCACTTCATTTTACGTAACACTTTACTTATAAGAATATAATTCCAACTATTTAACTCTCTGTGATATATTTGTCCTAGTCTGCATGTGAGCAGGGTGTATGAAATGTGACATCATACATGTGTATATTATATCTTTTTTGTCATGAGTTTGCATTTGGCATTTTGAAAAGTTCAATGACCTCGTCAATTTAAATGCAAATCTCAACTGACGTGCAAGGCTGTACAAGTATAAATGTACATGGTTGACTGGAATTTGCTACGTCAGTAGCTGTTAAAAGTCAGTGTCTTTAAAAAGGCTGTAAGGTTAAACAGAACAGGTTGGCACTAAATTTCTGTGACAATGTTAAACGGGGGTTAGGTAACTTTTAGCCAAAATGCTAAAGTTAATTATCACTGGAAGAATGAAAAGATTAAAGGGGGTGCAGACAGCTAAGGGAATGTGCTTGTTTCTGGAGCAACTTTATCTGCAAAGATTTCTCAAAAGAGTGTACAACTTGAAGTGATGGATCAGATTGGCTCATATTCTCTGTTAAGGGGATTAAGAGAGTTTAAAAAAAAAAAAGACAAGGTGGGGTCAAATTTCTGCTTTCAAATGAATGAGCTTGCTTGCTTCAGTGATAAATAATAATGCATACTTGTGGGTATAATCACACATCTATCAGATCCTCATGCTAGTTGATGTAATGTGTACTGGTGTTTATAGTGGCCATAGTTAGAACCTTTGTGTGTTTGCTTCCATACACTGCAAATAGCACAAATATTTCTGCACAGACAAATGACCCAAATTTCTTTTTTTCTTACAACTGCATGTTTCAAACAGGTAAGACAGCTTTTTTTGCACCATCTGCATGGCATAATCTGATTGTGATTTATCATGCACAAACAAATATATGTCAAGTTTACTGGATATCGCATCGTTCTTAAAACTGTTTTATAATTGGTTTCAATTTAATCTTGGTATTGGCAGGATCGTGAAGTCGCCCAGGTCTGACGGCATGCCCCGTGTGGCTAGCCTCGGGGAGGAGTTGTCGGGAGCCTTTCTACCTCCCTGCCAGCGCACTGGCCTTATGTGTGCCTTCGCCAGTATGGCTGACTTTGAGAAGTAAGTCATTCACTGCTCTGAGCTTGTGGCCGATGGTCGAGAAGAGGGTTACAGTTCATTATTTTGTAGGTCGTTGCTGTGAAAATGAAGTAAGAATCATTATTCTGAAGGTCTGTTTATCCAAAAATGAAAGAGGGATAATTTTTCTGAAGGGACGTTAATCCAGAAATGGACATGAAGTTCATTATTCCAAAGGTTCATTAATCTGAATATGAAAAAGGGTTCCATAATGAAGGGTTGCACAAATTCTGAAGTTTCCTTATAGTATGTACCTTCTGTTCATTTTTGCATTAAAGAACCTTAATTTCATTTTCAGACTAACAAACCTTTGGAAGCACGAAGCTACTTTCATTTTTGGATTAACAAACCTTCGACAGAAAAACATTCGTAACAACACCACAGATGTTTGGATTAATGAACCCTACTTATTTTCAGATTAATGGACATGTGGGTATCTGGAATTTGTGTGTTTCAGAATACTTAAAGGGGAAGGCTAGTAACTGATCAGTGGGAATCAGTGGAAATGCTGGGAGATGATTGTTCCAATCCTTATGGGATTCATTCAAGAGTTCATTGTATATCTATTGTTGTGTGAAAATGATTTGCTTCAGAACGGTCTCATATTCAAGTAATGTGCAGATTAATGCTCCGTCACTGACCAGGGACGCTAACCTGGAAGCATTAAACTGCACATTACTTGAATATGAGACCATTATGAAGCAAATCATTTTCACACAACAATAGATATACAATGAACTCTTGAAAGAATCCCATAAGGATTGGAACAATCATCTCCCAGCATTTCCACTGATTCCCACTGATCAGTTACTAGCCTTCCCCTTTAAAACCTTTGGAATAATAAACCTTGTGTCATTCTCGGATTAACAAAGCTTTGGAATAATTAACATCATCTGAGAAGAGAGAGATGCATGTGAATTGGCCTAGTACCCACTGATGCAAAAACACAAAAGTAATAATCTAATCTGTCCTCAGGTCATTCGACGAGGTCATCGACCGCTTCAGGGACATGCACCTCAACTTCTCGGCCGGCTGCAACGCCGACAACATTCCGGAGAATAACTGCGAGATCGACGAGCCCATCCACATCGTCAACGTGGCCATCCAGTACAAGGAGCTTCAGAGCGACGCCCACCTCTCTGAGATGTTCCTGGCCTTTGTTCAGGCGAAGGTAATCTTTATACTACATACTGGTCCAGAATCAAATGCATGGCTAGAAGCCCAAGTACTGTATACGCCAAATATTTCGAAAGGTCTTTATTTTTTGCGAATTTTGCGAGTTGGGTGCCATCCGTGAATTCAAAAACACACAAAAATATTAACTCTGATCCCAACATGAATGTGGTGGGCATGCATGCATTTCTCTGTTCTGAACTGTACTCCACAATCACAAATTTAACCACTTGCGAAATTGTCACGAAGTCTTGATTCACGAAAAGTTAGACTCGCTAAATATATGGCATATACAATGTACAGTATTCAAAACAATACCAACAACCATTGCTTTGCTTTGTAGAAACTGGAATCTGCAGGAAATCCAACAATGATTTACCTTCAGAATAGAGAGAAAATACATTGTAATATATCATTTTAACCCTAACTAGGCCGGGCTATTTAGGAAGATCATAGAGCCGGGGGGGGCCTCCCAGGCCCCCCCTCCAGATCTCGGCCATCGACCGCGCGATCGCGACGAAAATTGGCACACACATTGCCTATGATGTAATCTAAAGTACCATGAAGTTAAATTTTTAAACAAATTATCATTTATGCTAAATTATGCTAATCTATGAGTGATGATGCATGAAATCAGACAATTTGGTATAAATCACTAAATAAAGCTCAAAATGGGCACATTTTTTGTGTAAATATTCTTTTTAGTGTCCTAAGCAAATATAAGAGAAAAAAATTGTGCCATCAGAAAAAATTTCCTAAGTATTTTATTGTTTTTTGAATTTCTTATGTATTTCTTTGTTTTTTCGACTTTATGTTTTTCATTGTTTTTTCGATGAAACTTGTTTGCGACATTGTTCCGAACAAGAAAATATATCAATAATTGATTTTAATCAATAAAACCCCCAAATAATCATGCTTTTATGAAATTTGCCTGTAAGCACAGTTTGCATTGAAATTGTACACAAATTCACGTTTTTGAGCAATTTTTGGTCTGACATGCACATACATATTTATGCGCAATTTCGAAACCGCGCGCCCGGGCATCGCAAATTTGGTGTCAAAAGATGCGGGAGACTTGAAAGAAAAAAGTCATGAAACGTCGCGGCGATAGCTTCTCGCGTTAGCGATTCATCGCGCGGAACGTCGAGGGGGGGGCCTCGGAGGCCCCCCCCCCCCCGGCCTAGTTAGGGTTAATGCTCCCTACACACGTACGTGTAGTTCTGAACACATTTTCGTTCATTGGCATTGCACTTCAAGTGTCGTAGTGTACATCAGGAAACTTAACTCTTTTTTTTTTTTTTTTAGACTGGACTTTGCATTCCTTGCAGTTTAACCTCTCTCGCCTAATAGATCAGTCTTGTTCAAGCTGTTGAAAAGTCTCAAGTAAGAAATTGTGGTCAAGAACCACACTTATGAATAGAAACTTAAAGAGCACGGTTTCTTTTTATTCTAAACATACATCTTGTACTAGAAAATGGCAGCTTGCATTTAAGTGCAGTTCCTACACATTTTTACTCAATGGAGGAGATAAATAAACCGTAATATTTTATGTTTTTTCTTTTTTTTTTTTCTTCTCACTCTACAGAAAAGGAAGCTGTTTGAGCGAGACATCCGTCGTCTCACCTTTGTCATCTTCCAGAGGAGGGAATTCCCCAAGTATTTCACCTACCGGGCTAGGTTGGATGTGAGTAACAGCCAATCAGATCCATGCTGACATCCAAACCTTTTTCAAACATTTTTCAGTGGTGCATGCGATTGTTTCTTAAATATCAGAGATTCACTTGTCCATTTATTTTGCTTGGTTTGTATATACGCTGCAAAATCCCTGGTTTTGAAACACTTAATAATTCAGGGCTGTGCTGGAAAAAACTTTCATGTGATCAAAAAGTTGACTGAATTTTGAAAAGTTAAAATTACTACCTATATACCAAATATAGTTGATTGATGAGTAGTAAAGCAAACAAACCATAAACATCAACATCCATATTTATTATTTCCTGCAGCATTTAATGTAGTCCAAAAATCGACGATTGAAAGTCTTGAAATATAGCAGAACCGGGATGGAAAGATTGAAGATTAGACTATTTGTCAATGTTCTTCCATTATTGATAGATAGAAAAGGAACACACATTCTATTTGGTCAACAATTTATGCAAATTTTCATACCCGTGTAAATATTCTTCAGATGTGTCTATTTGTGCTTGTATGTTTTTATTGTGTTGTGGCTGGAAGTGTCATTAACCCGTTGAGGACAGACTGATTTTGCTACAACACACATTTCCCATTGACACCTGCCCGAGTATACTCGGGACTGGTCCTCAAGGGGTCAAAGAGTTTGTATTTCATGCTAGAGTGTTTATAAGAAGTTTGCAATCTCTCATAATGACTTATGGCAAAGAAAATGTTGTTAATTGCTTCCTTTGTGCCTGTAGTAGAAGAGTCCTTACCCATTGGTAGAATTTTGATAACTGCTTTGTCCGAACCAATTTTTCTGACTAGTCAAAACTATTTGCCCCAACCCTACCCCTGCTGCAGTTCCACGAGGACAGGATCTACCGCCATCTGGAGCCCGCCTTGGCATTCCAGCTGGAGATTAACAGGATGAGTAACTTTGATCTGCACCTCATGGACAGGGCCAACTACCGCATGCACCTCTACTTGGGCTCAGCAAAGGTACGGTCCACGTGGTAGAATTTGATTAGGCATAATTGGATGGCATGTAGTAGGGTCAGATAGGATTAGATAAAATTGGGTGGAATAGGATCAGATTGGATTAGGTAGATATAGAGTGGATAGCCTTGAATAGGATCAGATAGGGTGGGATAGAATGGGGTGACATAGGATCAGGCTGGATAAGGTAAATATAGAGTGGATAGTCTGAAATAGGATCAGATAGAGTGGGATAGAATGGGGTGACATAGGATCAGACTGGATAAGGTAAATATAGAGTGGATAGTCTGAAATAGGATCAGATAGGATGGGATAGAATGGGGTGGCATAGGATCAGACTGGGTTAGGTAAATATAGAGTAGATAGTCTGAAATAGGATCAGATAGGATGGGATAGAATGGGGTGGCATAGGATCAGATTAGATCAGGTAGATATAAAGTGGATAGCCTGAAATAGAATCAGAAATGAGTGAATAGATTGGTGTGGCATAGGATCAGATTAGATCAGGTAGGGAAAGACAAGATTGTGTGGGATTGGATAGTTTGTTGGGAAGGGATAGTAAGGTATATGACAGGACTTTGTGCGTAGGATTAGATTGGACTGGAACATCTGGGAAAGAATAGTATAAGAAGGGATATTAGGAGATATGATAGCACTTGATAGTCCAGGATTAGATAAGATTGGACCGTGTGGGGAAGGACAGCTTGAGGATTGCAAAGGATAACATAGTGGAAATGGAAGTTAACATTCACAGGATTGGGTGGATTGGTTTTGGTTGGTTGGGGTAAGATGGTTTAGATAGAAAGATAGTGATTAAAAGAGATGGGATCAGAGTAGAAAGGGTAGTAAGGGATAGGATCAGATAGAACTGGAAAAAAGGTCAAGGTATCAGTGTCTTTCCAACAGGATGTTTGACATCTATTGAGGCTGACTCCCTTTTTGTCTCTAAAGCTTGTCACTTTGTTAGAATTTGCTCATATGCCCCCCCCCCCAAAAAAAAAAACAGCAACAAAACACCAAACATGTATCCCTGGTGTGGTTGTTAGGATGCCCTTTTCTCCCATTTGATGACTGTCTGCATATGTGAGTACTCAAAACTGTGCATTAGCTACAGGTTTGTGGTTCCTAGTAGCCAAAGAGATGTTGGTCCAAGCCCTTACAAACTTAATGACACTGAATGTGGAAGCGCATTTTGGCTCACGATGAGTAGTAGTGTTATTTTTTGTTGTTCCGGACAGTTGTCACTTGTTGCTAGGACTCCATGTCACTGCGACTGAAATTATCGATCAAATGCTTTTGTGTCATGACGTAGTTATTGACCCTGACATAGGCGAATGGCTTGTCTCAGCCAAACTACACTAATCTATCACCACTGTTGTTATTGTGAATGTCAGTCCCACAGCTGTAAAATGATCTACCTTCAGGGACCTTTCTTTTACCTTCTTTATTTTGAAGGAATCTTGGCAGACTTTTTTTTTTTTTTTTCACGCATAATTACGGGACTCGCTTTCAGATTTTGCACTTGGGCTCCTGTATAAAATCAGTTCCGATAGTATTAAGACTGATACATACTGGTATATGTGGATCAGTGTTTGGTGTTTTGAGATGGTTGAGTGATTTTATGTCAACGGTGTGGCGGAGGGAGACCTAAACATTTGGAGATCGAATTTTACCCATGCTTTGCAGACACATACTGCATTGTATATTATTATAATAGTTGCTATGAAAAAGCTATTGATCATACCACTGTCCAAGTAAGTCTTGGGATTTCTTTGTTGACATTTTCCATTATGATGTCACAATTGTTTTAAACTTTACTGGACATGTTGTACTGAGCTGGAAATGTATTTGGTGATTTTAGTTTTTCTTGGGCTTCTTTTCCCCTACTATAATTTGTCATGTACACAGTATGTTCATTTATTTCATGTGGCATTGCTGGTAATAAGTATTAGAAAGTAGACATAAAGTATGATGGATACACCCTTCTCTTTGAGATAACAGAGTGCCCAGTTTGTGTCAAGAGATTTAAACCCTTTCTTTTCAACTCAAAGTGCAAAGCTGAGGAAACATCAAATATGAGGAAAGGTATATTTTCTTTCAAATCAAGATAGAGTTTTGTTATTATGAAATTCTGAATGTTTTTGTCAAATAGATATATTTGTTGCAAATGCAAACTTGATAAGATGACAATACCATCACTCATGAGTCTTTCCATGAGTTTGTACCCACCCCAAATAATGAAAATCATGTGGGTTTTCCTTTTTTGAAGTAATATAAGAACTGCAACCCCTCAATTTAATGATACTGTAGTGACTCTTACAATTTCATTACAACAAATTCTAAAGTTGATGTAAAGTCTGCAAAAGTTTTGGGGTTTGATTTCCTGTCATGAAAGCAAGGATTGAATTTATATGATTCTTATCTGATTGTATTCTATGTATCAAAGTGATCTTGAACAATGAGTGGTATTGCATTTGTACTTCCTCATTTACAAACTTCTCACGCCACTCTCCGTCGGCCACTAGCCAAATACGAGATAGACAGGTATTGTTCCAGGTTCATGAAGTGTAGCCCAGTTCACTGCTTCATGCAGCACTGCAGTAATGGATCGCAGTGCTGGTTCACTTCTGACCAAATCAGGCTATCAACCTGCATGTGGATAACCCCAGACCTGCTATGGGATTTTACGGAGCAGGCAAGGCCCTATGAGAAACCAGTCCCCGAACAACTTCTGGATGTGAAATTACCTTGAGCAATTTTTATAACCGTATTAAACTGTGCTTTAAAGGGACTATGCAGTGCAAATGCATGTTGACTGGTATTGATTCATGATATCCTGGTCTTTATGGCCAAAAGAATATCTAAATATGTGCTGTATATTTTATAATAATACTCCTACTATTTTCTCTTCAGATTACTTGGATATACACCCACAAAATACCTTCTAAACTTAAATTCAGCTTGAGATATCATCTGTCAATCACTAGTAAAGTACTGGGGGGTGTGTTTCATCAATTTAGTCAGCGCTGACAAGTTGTCAGTCTCTGACAATTTCAGCAAAATCCTTGATTTTGATTGGCTGAGATGCTCTGGTCACTGACTGTTACTATGGTTATTGTCAGAGACTGACAACTTGTCAGCGCTGACTAACTTGATGAAACACCCCCCTGATGTGATTAACAAAACACATTGGAATGCATCTTTCCCTAAACCGAGCATAACTTGTTTGTTTCCCTACAGTTTCATTTGTTATTCATATTAGTAAAATTTGAAGCGTGCAAGTTACGCTCATTCTAGGGGAAGGTGCATTTAAATGTCTTTTGTAATCATATTTATAGTACTTTTGCAATGATTGACAGTAATGTCACAGGCAGAGTCTTGATTTAGAAAGTTTTTTGCTGGCATATCCGTATAATCTGAAGAAAAAAAGTAGAAGTATTATAAAATGTATAGCGTGTATTCAGAGATTCATTTGGCCACTAAAGTGATGTTGAGGCTGCCATGAATCAACCCAAGTGAACATACATTTTATATTACATAGTTCCTTTTAATGTGGATCGTTTGTATGATGATGCAGGCACACCACGTGTCCTCCAAAGACGAAGTACCCGGGCAATTGGAAAGATGGGCAAAAAAGGTGATAGGCTCACTTTACAGATGGGTCTTTTTGTATGGTATGCACGATGGCAGCTCGTTGATGAATGCTTTTGGTTCTCCTTTGTGTGACTCTGGTCAATGAAAACTTATGAGTTAAGAGTATCCAGAGTCACATTTATGTATGATGTGTATATCAAAGTTTGTAATAACCGGTTTTCTGACACGAACCGTACAACAATTTCTCGTTTTGCAGTTGGTCTACTCACCTATAGATCGTGACTACCACGCTGGCAGCGCTGATCAAATCCCCACTGATTTGCATGTAAAGTTTGGACATCCTCGAATTCATGCTCCTAACCAATGTTTAACCATTTCCTAAGCCTTAGATTTAGTGACACACCGCCTGTATTGTAAATTAAATCCTCAAGAGAGTGCTGTTTGCAAGTTCTGTTCACATCAAAGCTGACGTAGCTTGTCATCAAAATTCTCAATTACAGTGACATGCAGCTATGGAATGGTCAAAGGAAGGAGTTTTGAATGATAATGCAAAGTTTTCCAAAGTCATTTAAGAGTTGAAGCAAATTCCTTCCCGCTATTTTGTTTAATACCCAAATAATATATCATGTTCTGCCCAAGTGAAATTATTATTGTTTTGCATTTCAATTCCAGGTTTGTTCATTTCCATTGTACATTCCTCAAAATATCGCAATTAAGCATTGAATATGCATACTGCAAACCTGACATCATTTGATTGACACTACAGATCCAGGTGTGCCCGAGTTATAAATATTTCTTAATCTTTTTTTCTAAATTTTGCCTTTCTGAAAAATTGCACTAAAATTGTTTGAACTAAAAATAAAGCTTACCTAGAATAATGCCCAAGTAAGTTTACGGTAAAGAAATACCTAATACTGAGTAATTCATACAGTATATGAACTAATGGCCAAAATTCTTCTTTTCTGGCAGGCATAAAAATTCCAACTGGCATTGACTTGAAAAAAGTTTATGTTAGAAGCAAATATGAAGACAATGATGAATGTGAACAGGACTTGAATTTGTTGTTTTTTCTTATCCCTTTTCACTATCCTTGTAGCACTTCTCGATCTAAACACCTCTGTCTTTCACCTGTTTCTGTCTCCGTCATTTTGCTGTGTAGCTAGCGAAGAAATCCGATTAACGTCTCCCGTTTCCCCTCCATAGAATTGTACGCTGTATCATAAGCACTTCAATACCATCGTGCGTTACGACTTGAGTTGATATTTTGAAATGAATTCCTTGGAATGAATATCCTTTATAACCGTGTTTACGTCACAAGATACTTTATGCATACATTTGTCAGTAGAAAGATTGGTTAGGTATCAAAGCATGGGTTTGTTGGTGATAAGATAATGTATACATGTTGAATTTTTATCACATAGCTGTACTAGGCATTACCATTTTGTTCCTTGTAGCAGTGATATTGTAATTCATGTACTTGTACATACATAATATACACTGTAGTCTCTTGTTTACACTGTATGTGCAGTTCATGATTCAAAGAACGTTGAATTGCATTGTTCGAGTGCACATGTGCAGTACTGTAAAAGTTGACATTTTCATGCGAGTAATTTCTCGAGCTCGGTCTTACGGTAGTCAAAGACATTTTTTTTCATAGCAGTGAATGCAATGAAATTCACGAGCATTGTAACAGCATACTAACCTCTTTGTGCAGGGATTTCTGCTCAACTTTCACCACAAGAATGCCTCACAGCAGCAGTAATTTTCTCTATATCCTTCCTTTGTATCACTCATACAGTACATAGTATCTGGCATGGTATTTACTCTACCCCTGTCAAACATACATGTTATACAAATAATGAATGTTTATGAGTGCAATGGACAGAATATTTCATGAGGGGAGAGATGAAATGATCCATTCAGTGAGGCGCAGCCGATTTGAATGGCTCAAAGATGTCATCCTTCACCGAATGAAATATTTTGTCCATTGCACGAATGAAAAACATTTACGATTTGTTTTATATAATGCCTAAAATAGATCCTTGTCATTATTTTGATGTTTTATTAATTTAGAAAGAAGAGAGAATCTGAGATCGTGAGAGTGCTCACTGAGCGCTTTATGCTAGCGCGCTGTCGCATACACACTGCAAACGCAAGTGTTTTGCAATAACATGCGTAGTGTGCCGGGCTCTCTAAGTGCGTGCAATGGAGCAAATCGTATGGATCCAAGATTGCACGGTAAATGGAGCCAAAATTGCATGGATGATGACATTGTGCTGAATTGGGACATATGATCAATGTCAAACAACCAATCAAATAACAAGGATCTATTTTGGCGTAATATAAACTTGTATATTGAATGGGAGTCTGTGATATATATTTATTAACACAATCTGCAAAGATTCTAACATGACATTTTATTCTGTATTATATATATGTACATATATATGCAAAACTTTGATAAAGGATCATGGTGTTGGGGAATGATTACTAACATGTGTGTTATCTCTACTGATGTGTCAAAGCACTGTGTAATTCTTGCATTGTGGTATCTCTCTTTCCCTCTTTCTACAATAACTCCTGTTTGTTCATGTTATGCCACCAAAATTACCTGAAAAAAAAAAATGGAGCAGTACACCATACATTTTGCTGTGCACAGCTGGTATGCATATATAGGGAACATGGAGTTGGTTTAGAAGCCAAGTATGGCAATGTTTTTCTCCTAGCATAATTTTGTTTTGTGACTGCGAGATTGCTGGCAATGTGGTATACTTGCTGTCGTTAGATTTCAAATGCCAGCTGCTGGCACATTGAAACATAGAATACATGTACTTCAAGCACACTGCAGATCAGCAATAATTTCTTTGATAATGAAGCAAAATTTGATTTTGCGCTAGAATGTGTGCAAAGACAGATGTGAAATCATCTGTAATTCCAGTAAACATTTTTTTTTTGGAAATTCTTTTTATTTTTTTATTTTTGTCACAAAGAAGGGGATCAAGAACTGTCAAAATTCTATTTTAGTAGGGGCATCTTGGTGACAAAAGAAAGAAAATGCTTGGAATTATTTATTCACAGATTTGTTTGTGATCTTTTAGGAAAAGCTTAATTACTGCCTGTGAAGTCTGTGTTGAGAATGTTTTGATGTGATGTCCAGTTATTTCAACTCTTTGCAACAAATATTCCCCTGAATCTATCCATGTCCACGCCTTTCTACTCTGGGGCCTTTTGTCTGAATTCGCAATTACGAGTAGAATCTGCAGTTACAGCATGTCTGTTGTATGCAAATTTATATACTTGCCAGCTGAGATTAATTGTGACAATGAACATATGATGTTGTGTATTGAAATGAATTTTTTCATGTAAATAGATGTCATCTGTATCATTTTCTGAAATGAAGATGCTTTAAAGAAGATGGATTCCCTTTACTATGGAAATTGATGAAATTAAACTAGCAAGTGAAAGACTTTTGTTATTTGTTTTTTGCAGAACGGAAAATCATGAAGGAGTTGTCCTTCAATGCCAATAATGAGTGACCTCCTGGCATTTGAGTGATCAAAGTTTCTTTATAAATTAATAATGTTGCATAAATTTTCACTGATTTATTGCTCTTGTTCAGCATTTTTCGTGCATTCTTAATCTGTGGGTGCATTCTTTATCGACAACTAGCCAGCCTTTGTGTGAATAGCATCCAGTCAATATTGCAGCACTATGCAAATCAGCGCACGCAATTGCATTTCAGTGATAATGCTGCTAACAAAGATGCTGACGATAGAGATTAGACATTGACAATGATGATGATGTGATGCCAGATGTGAACGATCCTTATATGTTTCATTACGACGATGATGATAATGAAGACGAAAGAAATTAAGACAGTGATGATGATAATTGTAGAACTGAATGATCCTCTTATTTTTTATTTTGAGCAGGTGGAGAAGGGTCAAGAGGTGACCGACTACCGGTTCTTCCTGCGGGCCATCATCCGCCACTCGGACCTGGTCACCAAGGAGGCGTCCTTTGAGTACCTCCAGAATGAAGGAGAGCGCATGATCCTGGAGGCCATGGATGAGCTGGAGTTGGCTTTCTCCCATCCAAATGTGAGCTTCTTTCCACCTTCTCACTCCCCCATTCGTTCAAAATGAGCTTGACTTGTGCCAACTATTTCATTATCATCTTCTTTTCTCGCTTGTCGTCTTGATTTCTCTATCATCATCATCATCATCATCATCTACTTCCTTCCTCCCAGCTGCTACTTCTTCGTCTTCTTCACCACTGTCATCTTCATCGTCCTCTTCTTCATCTTTCTCTTCTTTTCCTCACTGCTGCTTTTTCCCTTCTTTTCCATATTCTTTTTTTCTACTTCTTCTTTTGTCTTTTTTCTTACTTTTATTCTTCCTTGGCACAAGCTTGATTGCTTTTCTTTCTATTTGTTTTTTTGTTTTTGATTTTCATTGCTGGTGTTACAAAGGTTCCTTATGTTGCAAAGTATCAACTTTTTGGATATACATTTATCTATTGATATCTGAAATTATGCTATTGCATTTTTGTCAGCAGGATGACTTTGATTTTGACATCTGAAGAATTGCAAGCCAGAATGTGTACAGCGTAATATTGATTGTACCTCATCATTCAGCGTTAGAGCATGAAATCTTTTCAACATGTTATTTTGTAGACAGCAGTGTGCAGTTACTGTAACTACTGACCTGCCTATTAAAAAGTGGCCTGCTCGATTTGAAGGATGAATTCACAAGTCCTTTGTTCATTTTGTTTTCGTTTTTTTTTTTTTTTTTGTTCTAGTCCAAGCGTACAGACTGCAACCACATCTTCCTGAATTTCGTGCCCACTGTGTACATGGATCCAGTGAAAGTGGAGGACAGTCTGCGCAGCATGGTCAGTCGCTACGGCTCCCGCCTCTGGAAGCTTCGAATCCTGCAGGCAGAGCTGAAGCTCAACGTCAAGTAAGTTTCTCCCCTCGGGCATATTGACCTCAATGCGAGGAGGAACAGACGTATAATACAGGGATAGAGAAGAAGAATCATACGAAAGCTTTTAAACGCAACATCTCAATAAGAGGCATTAATCAGGGCTGCATGTTGTTTGACACTGTGGTCTTGTTTGCAGTATTTAAGTTGGTTGATATTTTCTTCTGTCAAGGATGATGTAGTGAGCTTTCGAAGTCACCAACCCCTGTTGGATACATTTCCGTATTGGCCTACATCAGCTAATGTTACGTCCAAAAGGTCTCCAACCAGTTTCCAGGTTTGTCATGGGCAACTGTTAAATGCAGAAAATGTTTATGTGAGGAAATTGGGCTATTGATGTGTAATCATTGATAAGAGTAGATATGTGTGTGAGTAAATAATCAACTTCACCATACAGGGATTTGATCTTTATAGCAATTTGCAGAATAGATTAGTTTAAGGTAAGGCAAGTCATAGCCTTTACATTCAGCAGAACCTTTGTGAATGATTAGAAATAATTTAATTCTTTCGTACCTGTATTACTCTTGCACTTTATCATTATCTGTGTTGGCCATGCTTTAGTACAGCATTTTGTATGATGTCCTAGTAGTATCGCGTCCGATTTTGTTTGTAGTTTCACTCAATCCTCCCTCTGCACTCCAACTCACTGCAGGCTGAGCTCACACAGCGAGCCCATCCCGCTGAGGATCTTTGTGACCAACGAGTCTGGCTACAGACTGGACATCAGCACGTACAGGGAGGAGACAGACCCAGCCAGTGGCCTGGTCAGTATTGCCGTCTTCTAACTTGTCCTTTCCTCTAGGGTTGTGTGAAGTTTTGTAGTGTGACCTTGTATAGCGCACCTTTTATCTTAAATCAGTACTCACGGCAAGGGAATACTAATAGTGAAGGTGACAGGTTAGTGTGAATGGATATTTGCATATTTGCATAAATGACACAAAAGTGGAATATTTGGTAGGTTTTTCTCTTCTTATTAGTAATTAAGAAGTTGACATCATTCTCACGGAATGCTGTAAAAGTGGAAATTTTTGCAGTTTGGAAATGTTTTTGCTTTTTGCAGGACACAAAACTACCGAAAAAAAAAAATTCTTTGTTTGTTATATATAATACCATTTCACATTTTGATTCTGAGGCACTGAAGAACCACAAAATTCATCTAACCCAGCCAAGCATAACTTATTACTCACCTGAAAATTTCCCACTTTTACAATACACTTGAATATATATAAACAGACTTGGTAGTACCTGTCAATGGTTTGATTTTATTCTGTTAGATTTACTCAATTCTAGTATTTTCATTTTGCAAACAAACAAATAGACATAGTGTCATCCTTGCTTTGGTCCATAATGGAAAAATAATGATACAGACTGTAGTCCTACATAGTCCTAAATGTTGCAGCATGGATTGTTACATTTATGAAACATGTATTATTTCCTGATCTTGGAAAGAAATTAGGGTAGATTTCTTCTTGTACGTAATTAACAAAAACAGAAACTTGCAAATGACCACCATCTTTGATATAAAAGTTATTACTTGGTCATTCTGAGTAGCAATATGTTGCCTGTCATGGCGGTTGGCCAGACTTTATATACCCTATATGGCACTCATGATGATTTGTGAATGGTGCCGTCTACAGGTCAAGTTTGTGTCATACGGCCCGCGCAAGGAGGGTGTCCTCCACGGCCGCCTCATCAACTCGCCCTACATGACCAAGGACCACCTGCAGCTGAAGCGATACCAGGCCCAGACTCTCGGCACCACCTACGTCTACGACTTCCCCGAGATGTTCAGACAGGTAAAAAGATTCATGGTGTTGTCTATGAATGTATGTGGATGTACAATGTATGCTGTGAGCAGATCATCCCGTTAATAGCTGGAAAAGTTTGGCTGTAGGAATTGAACAAATCAAACACCAAAATGATGGTGATGGTAACAGTGATGATAATGTGGGAGAGGAGAAGGATGAAGACAGGTGACAGTAATGATAAATCAATATCGATATGAATGTAATTGATATGAAAGATATTTATGGAATTTAAATGAACGTAGTATTGCAGTCATTATTGTATCGTACTACCACTATTTTTGTTACCCTGTGTCCACCTGTACAGGTGATGTATAGTGTACATGAGGTTTATCTGTCCCAAGATGCTTGTGGATGCTTGGTTATGGAGAATGCAATTTATTTCTCATATGCAAAAATAAACAAAAAGCAACAAAAAAGTAAGGAGTATCTGAGAATAAACAGGGAAGGACATGACAGTTCTGGGGGATTTACTCATTGCCAATATGATGTCAAGCTGAAAGGAGAAACACTTGCATGGGAGTGTTAAACACAAGTGGATAAGTCACTATGAGCATCCTCATTCTATTTTCCTTGTGAAGAACATTGCCCTGATGTGGGACCAACACAAGAAGGCTCATCCTGACGCCAAGATCCCGGAGGAATTGGTAAGACCAATCTGCTATCTTTCTCTCTCTAGACCAGGCTCACTCTCCTTCACTTGTAATCTGATGACCCCCTTTTTTTTCTTTTACAAGACATTAACATACAATTGCAAGTATTTGTGCATATAAAGGTGAATTTGATTAAGTTGTATAAATTTGTCTTTAATGTAATATATTTTTTATGCAGTGGTGCAAAATGAATATTTATATATAAATTTTATATTCTTTGAAGATATAGGCTTAATGTCAGTTGTGCAAGGTTCAGAACCTGCAAAAATATCTAGCAATATTTAAGAGGTTTTTTTAATAATTTTTTTTAAAAGCAAATGACAGTGCATAATTGTCAATAAAGCTTAGAGTCTTTTATAGTCAACAAGTGTAGCCCTGTTGGTAGCTTGTCCACTTCAGGTGCAGGAGGTGACATGGGGCAATCCCCAAAGAGGCACTCCCCAAAGAGGCACTCAGTGCCGGCAGAGGATGGGTGTTTGAATGCCTTCTTTCCTCTCTGACGGGGTAAACTCTCTGCCCTCAGGTGGTACAGCATCAAATGTTGGAAACACTCACCCATGAATGTAAAGAGTCATCGGGTCATATCACTCCTCACGAAGTTACATTTCCTTCATGGAGGTGTTTCTCTAGTATGAATTGAAACATGATCTGTGATGAAATGTCTCTTATTGCATTGGGTACCTCAATCTGTTCTGTGCGGATAATGGAGGGGAGCTGTGTTTATTATTGTCTCTTCATCAGATGACAGGTACCGAGTTGGTGCTGGATGTTAACAACGACATCCAGGACATGAATCGCATGCCGGGAGAGAACACGGTGAGTTGGATGGACATAATTAAATCAACATGAATGTGACTGCTTGCTGAACTCTGAGTTACTTTTAGTGGGCAGTTTGGTAGAAGAAAATTATAGGGTAATGTTCTCATGAGTTGTAGTCAAGTTGTCATGTGCATAGTAAATAAGATTTCTTATTAATGATAATGATACTAATAGTAATTTATATTATGCAATATGATCGTCAATTTATTCTCTGTTTGCTTGACATACAAGTTGTAGAAGTCAGAGATTCTGTGCTGTGATGACAGCATATGAGGGCAAATGTAATTTGCGCCATGGTGTTGCCATGTTGAGTGTGGTGTAAATGAAAAATGTCATGTTGCTTTTTGAATTTGGACATTCATACCTACACTTTGTATACTTAATATCTGTTTGGCTATCTGTCTGTGTCTGTATCTCTTTCTCTCTGTCTCTCTCTTTCTCTCACTCTCTCCCTGTCTGTCTGTCTGTCTCTCTGTCTGTGTGTCTATCTGTCTTTCTTGGTATGTCTCCCTCTGTAGGTTGGCATGGTGGCTTGGAAGTTCACCTTCAACACTCCCGAGTACCCCGAGGGTCGGGATGCCATCGTCATCGCCAACGACATCACCTTCAAGATCGGCTCCTTCGGCACGGAGGAGGACTGTCTCTTCCAGGTTGGTGTGGCGTGGACAGATTTTGATGATTCACTGTTTGTTTGTTTGTTTGTGTGTGTGTGTTTGTTTGTTTGTTTGTTTGTTTGTTTTGCATGTCCATGTCCATGTGCCTTAGTCAGTTTGTCTGCCTCTCAGATTTTTTTTTTTCAACATTTTTCCCTACCCAATGAAACAGAAGGGAATCCCATGAATGTCTTGTGTACAGTTCATGTGACTATCAAGAGACACTTGTTTAGGTAACAGAGATCTGTGTGCACAGATCTACCTTTCAGTTTGGACCATTGAGTATGTATGTCTGCTGTTACTGAAATAGATAAATAGTACTGAATGTAGCTTTTCATTGAAATGCAAAAGACATTTCTACCTAATTTCATATCAGATAACCATGTTTGTCCATCACCCATCCGTGCTGTACTAATATATATGATTTCCATCATACTCTTTAGTAGTATGAAGATTTTTTTTCCTTTAAAAAGATCAAAATTGACTTTATGAAGAAGAGTTTTCTAATTCAGTGATATATTTCTCTCAACTATTGTATTAAGAAAAAAAGATGGGAGACCATAGAATATTTTGTAAATGCCTCATCACTGGTTGATTTCAATCCACAGAAAGCATCGGATGTGGCGGTAGAGAAGGGTATCCCCCGAATATACATCGCCGCCAACAGTGGGGCGAGGATCGGGCTGGCAGAGGAGGTCAAGTACCTCTTCAAGGTGGCCTGGGATGACAGCAAGGAGCCAGAGAAGGTGAGAAGAATGGGTGGTGTGTGACGTGGATGATATACTTTCTTCTTTCTCTTCTACTTCTTACTCGTCCTCTTATCCTTTTTTCATATTCTTCTTTATAGTTTTCTTCTTTGTATTCTTCTTCTTCTCACTCTATTCTCCTCCTTCATATTGTACCCCCTTCGTATTCTTCTCTGTATTCTCCTTTGTATTCTTCTCCCGTTCATATTCTTCTCCTTCATATTCTTCCCCTTCGTATTCTTCTCCTTCATATTCTTCTTTGTATTCTTTGTTATCTTTTTCTTCTTCTGTAACCTTCAAACAGCTATGCGGCCTATCCCAGTTTCTTTTACACTGAGGCTGTAACGACAATGCCGTCCTGGAATTTTCAATTTGTTGTTTCCTTGGAGCGAGGCTTCTATCAAAAGACTTGATTTCAACTTATTCTGAACATCCGAAGTGTGAATGATGAAGACTGAAGCAGAATCAGTCTCTTAACCCTATTCTAACTGGGGGGGTCCCCCCCCCCTCGACGTTTCGCGCCACGATTTCGCAACGCGCAAAGATTTTGCCGCGTCGTTTCACGACTTTTTTAATTGAAGTCTCCCGCATATTTTGAGACCAAATTTGCGACGTCCGGGTACACCATTTTGAAGTTACGTAATGTTTTGTATATGCATGTCAACCAAAAAACAGCTCAAATTCATGATATCGTGTGCAAATCCAATGCAAATTGTGTTTTTTGGTTAAATTGATATAAATTAGATTATTTCAACTTTTAACCATTGAAATTAATCAATTCTAGTGTAGATAAGCCTGAAAAAGTGCCTGCAACAAATTTTGGCAAAAAAACAATAGAAAACAAAAGGTCGAAAAAACAACGAAATACATAAGAAATTAACAAAACAATAAAAAACAAAAGAAATTGATTTCAAATGTGCTAATTTTTTACAAGAAAATTGTTTGATTTGTCTTGAGGAATTCTGACACAAAAATTTAGCAATCCTCCAGTCTTTTTATTGGAGTTATAGGTGAAAATATGATTTAATGCACAAATTTACATAATTAATTTATTAAAAATAGAAAGGCAATATTTTTCTATTGTATGACCATGTTATCTTGTAGTTGACATCCAGCTCTAGCTTCAGGCAAAATTTCGCGGCGATCGCACGATTGGCGGCCGAGATCTGCAGGGGGGGTCAAATTGACCCCCCCTCAGTAAAAACTTGGTCTCAAATAACCCAGTTAGAATAGGGTTAACGGATGTTCTGCCCAGAGACTCATAAATTCCATAGTCTTGTCTCACGCAATACCAGTCATACAATGGTTGATTCAGGAATGAGACCTAAACTGTATATCTTGGAAGATCACCAATTATCCATCCCATTGACGCAAATCCTCAAAACATTAGTTGATTTATTTTTGATGTTTTCAATGATATATTTTTTTCCCCTTGGGGACAGGGCTTCAAGTATTTGTACCTGACGCCTAACGACTACAAGAAGCTGACGCCTCTCAACTCCATCCGAGCAGAGCACATCACAGAGGATGGCGAGTCACGATACAAGATCACAGACATCATTGGTAAGTCATGGGGTGTGGGAGTGAAGGTACTGAGATTTTCACGAGTGTCGATTCATGTAATTTTCAGATTTCGTATGCTTTAAAAAGGAGGAATGTTTGCATGCATTTTAGTTCTGCGAAGTTTGTGAGAGGCAAGATTTGCAAAAATTAAAATGCTTGCTAAAGCTCTTGTCTACACTCTATTCATTGAATGCCAGTGGCAATTCATGAAATTTTATGCCGTGAAAAAGGCCGTCGGCTCCAATTCACGAAAATTTCATGCCGCAAATATATCTTGCTGTGCAATGTCCATCCTAATCTAGTCTTTGTTTTTTTAGATGTCCTTTGTGAATCAGTTGAGATTGATGGTGTGATTTCTGTGTGCTCCAAAATTGATGCACTGTACAGCAGCAGCATTTCGAGAAAAAAAAATGCAATTGGCCATACTTGCTCAATATCTTGTTAGACCCTGTATCACACCCAAAATGTATTGCCTCCCAAGCATGAATGTGAAAATAGCACACACATTTTCCAAGTCAGCATTGATGTTCATGCTGACTGGAACATTGAAAACTCACCTTTGACCCGATTATGCTAATGACTGTGTCAATTTTGCATGTGATTGACAGGTAAGGATGAAGGTCTGGGCGTGGAGAACCTGAGGGGGAGTGGCATGATAGCTGGTGGGTCTTCCAGGGCCTATGAGCAGGTCATCACTCTCAACATGGTAAGAATGGTATTAGTAACTGGAGAGTAAGTTATGTGTTACGCAGAGCTTCTGCTACACTGTAATGGAGTGCTCTATGAGAAATGTGTTTCTATGCCATGAAGACTCCTACTAATTTGAATGGAAACCAGTCAAATTGAATAGTTTTGTTTCCAGTCAGATTTTATCAGTTATCGTTTTTTAAAGATTGTTAGCTTATATTTTATCAATGCAATTGGTATAAGTTCATGTGCATTCGGTTCATGATGGGGTAATTGATGCTTTAGAGACCTCCTTGTATGTCAAAGTTTCATTTAAACGCAGTCATTTACATGAATGATCAATTATTTTCTGTTTTCCTTCAAGAAATTGAACTCAATTTCATGGGAATGACATCTACTCAGCATATGACCAGCTGTTCAGTATCTGCATTTATTTTGTGCTAGGCAATACAGGCATTATAGGCAGTTTGTCAGGGAGTTATGGCACACTTCACATTATAATTACCTATGCATATGCGTTCTGTACTATTATCATCAACTGGAAATAGTTTAATGCAGCGAATGGTTTCAGCTGATAGATCAGTTGGGCATTTGGTATGTTGACCTGTTGCAAAGCCACTTGGAGCATCAACTTCCACAGGTTTCTTGTAATTTGAATAAGTTATATATATCATATCCTCAAGGTATAGATGTGCGATTAACTTCTATGTGTCTTTCAGACAAGCATCGCCATGGTAACCATCTTAAAGACAAGCTTCAGTAAATCATATCTAATGATAATTCTGAAGTCATCTTTCTCATTTGTGTCGTTGAACAGGTAACGTGCCGTGCCATCGGCATCGGATCCTACGTCGTTCGTCTCGGCCAGCGCGTCGTTCAGATCGAGAACTCGCACATCATCCTGACGGGAGCGGCGGCGCTGAACAAGGTGCTGGGCCGCGAGGTCTACACCTCCAACAGCCAGCTGGGTGGCATCCAGATCATGCACAACAACGGCGTCACCCACGACGTGGCCCTGGACGACTTCCGCGGCGTGGGCACCCTCCTTCAGTGGCTGTCGTACATGCCAAAGGTAAGATCAAGATACCGGTACAGAGTACCAAAATGTGGCATCATATCTATTCATTGACATGGAAACTAGTTCTAAACAGTCTCACCTAGCCCAAATATCTGTGATTACCATTATTGCTAGCCATGTTTGCACCTGGTTCCAACCAAAAGCTATGACAAAAAGACGGTGACATCATCAGTTCGGTACTCTATAGACCAATTCGGTTTGGGTGCTGTTTTTCGTGGTAATTTGTGCACTGACATAGCAATGCACCTGGCTTATTGCTTAACCCATTGAAAGTGCTTTTGTTCTTCTGTGGAAGCCCCCAGTTATGGCTGCCATAAGTAGCAGTGCTCTGAAGTTGGATTCATCTGTAGCTGATAAATTTTTGAGTCTGTACCTATATATTTCATAAGCCTTAACATAAGTTTGTTTGTTTTTATATGCCAGAAACAAAATGTGCACCTCAGCTTACCCAGCAATGGTGATCTGACTCTGCATTACACACAGTTGCCATTCTTGTTTCCCCTCATTCTATTCCTCCCAGGCCCGGGACTACCTTGTACCCATCGTTCCCAGTGTGGATCCCGTAGAGAGGGAAATTGACTTTGTGCCTTCAAAGACGCCCTACGACCCTCGCCACATGCTGGCTGGCAGACCCAACCCTGGTGAGTTTACTGTGGGGATGGGGGAGGGTGGGGAAGTGAGAGACTATTATTAATTGGCAGTAACTAACTACATGTATATACTTGAACTACACAGAAAACACAAGTAATAATAAAACCCCTAAAATAATTTTTTTTGTGTTGTGTCAAAATTACAATTGAACCAAAGAGGTGTATAGTAAAAGAATCTTTCAGTTGAGCCATTTGGTATACATATATTATGGTTTGATTTGGTTGCAACTTTTTTGAAAGTTCCTGTTGCTGTATAGAATTGCCATACATTGTAGGTACACTGTATAACATGCGAACTATTGCATTTGATTTCTTAGAACGGTTTCACCGAATTGACGTCAAGGTTGAGCCAGATTCAGGTTACTGTCAAAACGTTCTCCAATTTTTTTCTTTTTTTGTCTGTGTGTGTGTGTGTGTGTGTGTGTGAAGTGTAGTCGATGACACACCACATCATGATAAAATGATACAGCTGAGTCAAGGTACTGCCAGAAAGAGAGTGATGCCAAAAACTTTAATTTCAATAGTGTAACACTTTCTCCACCCATCTTTCCTCGTTTTCAGATAAGGCTAGTGAGTGGCAGTCCGGCTTCTTTGACAAGGATTCCTTCATGGAGATCATGAGACCGTGGGCCCAAACTGTCGTCGCTGGCCGAGCCAAGTAAGTCACTGTTACCCCCTTTTCGTTCCCAAGCACTTTTCTGCACATATAAGATTGTAATTTTGTAACTGATCCCCCTCCCCCCCCCCCCCCCCCCCCGCAAAAAAAAAAGAGAGAAAACAAACAAAACAAAACAACTCTACCACAAAAGTGTGAGATAACAGTGGCAGATCTAGGGGGGAGCGCATCGCCCCCCTTAATTTTTTTGTTAAAACAAAAGAAATATAAAGAAAAAATTTTGTAAAGGCGCCCCCTCTTTACGGAATGCCTGGATCTGGCCCTGGATAACCAGTGCATTCAGGCATCACAATGCCTCAATCCAATGGAAAGGCCATAGTGACACAATAAGGATATTATGGGGATTAGATGATCTCAGTTTGTTAGCAATTTGTCTCCATACATCTCCAGAGCTGCAAAGTTTACATTGTTCTACAAGAGGCTCCCCAAAATTTGGATTATCTTTTCATGTTGTGACAAGATGAAGTAAAAACCTCCATGATTTTTGAATTATTTATGCTTATTGAGATGTACACTGTACAGCTGTATGTGTAAAATCAACGGCATCTCCCTATTCTTCTAGTCATCGAAGGAAATGTTCCACCTGGCTTGCATACCAGTCGATGAATAAAGCACAGTAATGGTTGAGGACCATTTCCGATGTCCAGGCATTTAGTCTGACATTGGCTCTGACAGTCTGGCATACAATAACAGTGAAGTGAGCGATGTATAAATTGAGAGTGAGATGAGGGTTGTGTTAAAGTTTGAACACTCCGTTGATCCGTTGGTTCTCAAATCAAGTTGGATTCAGTGACCATATTCAAACAGGCAACTCCTCTTTGTACTTAGAATAGTGATATGACATCAGATAGGGTAGGAATGATTGCATCACTGACGTAAGGCAGGATCTGCGTTCCTGTGTTGTTTTTCGGAAAGTCAAGTAACAATTTGCAAGAACTATATTAAATGTCAATACTAAAGCATTTTTGTCATCATCTCTGATAGATTGGGTGGCATCCCTGTTGGTGTGATCGCCGTGGAAACCAGGACAGTAAACATTGAGATTCCAGCCGATCCTGGCAACCCAGACTCCGAAGCTAAGGTGAGTTAGGCAATATGTTGTGACTGTGGCAGAAGAAGAAGAAGAAGAAAAAAACAAAAACGAAAGCCGTCTACATTGTATTTTGTAAGTGCATGTAATGAAGGTGGCAAGTGATGTCTTGTCATTCTATTGTGTGCCTTCTCTGTGTGATGTTGTCCAATACCTGGGACCAGCATGTCACTCTGTCATTTAACAGTGTTTATGATGTCGACATTGTTTATAATGTTGAATGTTTACGATGTTGGACATTGTTAAAAAGTTTATGATGTGCCTTGCCCTCGTTCGTTTGCTTGCAACACTCTGAATCTGAAATGATTCCACACGCCTATATCATCTCGTCATCTTTGCCCCTTTCCCCCCGACTGCAGTCCATCGCTCAGGCCGGTATGGTGTGGTTCCCTGACTCAGCTTTCAAGACGGCGCAGGCCATCAAGGACTTCAACCGAGAAGGCTTACCCCTCATTGTCTTTGCCAACTGGAGGGGCTTCTCCGGAGGAATGAAAGGTGCGAACTCTCTTTCCTCAAATTTTCACCAATATGCTTGTAAAACTATTTTTTTTTTTGGGGGGGGGGGGGTCATAGTAGGTTTTAACTGGTCCATAATTTTCCTTGACTTGTAGGCAGCAAGTTTTTTAAATCTAATTGCACTAGACAAATTTGGTTCTCAGACGAAGTGGGTTAATCACCGGTACCACCACACCCAAGCCCCCTTCTCCATACTTTCCCTCTTAAAGGTGAAAACGTAAAAATATCTTCTGGAGTATGTGTCTGTGAAGAGAAGAGAGAGCAACTGTACTATAACATGCTTTCATGATTGACAGGACTAGTACTTGCATCAGTTTTTATAAGTTCTATCTTGAAAGAAAAAAATATTTTGTACCAGTGCCACACTGATGAATAGTTGTTAAAAACTATTTAGGTGATACGCTATCAGCGTATCACCTATTGTGATTGTCAAAATCTCTCTTTATTTCTTTTTATTCTTCTTTCTTTCTGGACAATTTTGTGTCATCAATATCTCAAGAATGACATTACGGAATAACATGACATTTTCAGGGAACATGTCTCATGACAATATCTAGCCACAATAAGGTTTTCATGACAGTAACATATCTATGACGTCATGTAGGCGCCATTTTGTGATTTTCGGACCATGTTACATGATCGATCATAACTTCATAAATAAAGGTCATTTCTGTATCATTTTCGGTGGACATTAAGTTCAGGTCACGCTCTATCTTACATTTTAATGCGAATTACCTAGGACATTATTACGTGCGCGTACGTGCGCGTCAAACTTTTAAAAGGCTCAAAACAACTTACCAATGGGAAATCTCGAAGTTTCAGACAAATTTAAGCGTTTCGCGCGTTCGCGTCCGTTCGCACATTTTCAAAATCAAAATGCACATTTTTTGACAGATTTGGATTCCTGATACATTAAGTAACAATATCCATTGATTTCCGATCAATTTTGACCTATAACAAAGGAATGCGTTGGCGTCAAAGTTGAAATTTCGTGTGCGCGTCTATGTGCAAATATAGCGAAAAACATGTCTTTGTTTATTTCGCCATAGCTCTTTAAAACGTCTGGTTACCCTATGTTTTTATTGCATATTACAAAAACATATGAATTGGAAATAACGTTTCAAGTAGCAATATCTCCATGAATACATTATGACGTCATCATATCATCATCTGAAATCAAAAAAGTGGAATTAATTTTTTTAAGGTACTGTTTCTGAGATTCATTTGCTCGTATCTCTGTTGTTTAAGCTCAATATTATCCCAAATTCAGATATGTTGTACTTTGAACATTTGCCTTTCAAGTCCATGTCATAGTTTTGAAATTTGATGACGTCATCATGCTTTAAATTGTGTTTAAAGGTAAAGACGCAAAATCGGACAAGTTTACGTGTTATGTCTATGGGAGGTGATTTTTTTAGAAACCATGCATTGACTTGACAACGTTTAAGCACCTTTATCTCAGCTGATTTTGCTTCATTTCCTCTGAAACTTAAGTATGTTGTAGCTGTGACAATAAGCTGCAGTAATCATGCATTTTATTCTTTGAAATCTCCTCATGAGGTTGACAATTTTGCAATTTAAAACTGAAAATGAGAATGGAATGCGGACCAAACGATTCCTGATTCATCTTTCACGTACATAAGTTTACGTTCCTCTAATTTTCTCGTCGAGACGTATGGCCGAGTGGTTAGAGGCGTCGTCTTAGAAACGTGAGGTTGCACACGTACGGGTTCGATCCTCACAAGAGCACTAAAGAAAATAATAATTTTTTTTAAATTTTTTTTTGTGCAAATCACGTTTGCATGTAAACACACCTATACGCACACACTCACACAGTATACCTTTGTTTTGCGTTGGAGACTGCATTACTTCGATTGCTGCAAAATTTTGCAGGCTGGGCTTTTCAAACTGATATAGTATATTGTAACAAAATGAAATTCGTTCATATCAATTCAGTAACACAATGTAGTCGTGGTTACTTTGTGCTGATTTATACATGTAACAAGCTATACATTGTAAAAAGGTATTCAGTCTTCTGTATTGATGATTATTTGTCAATTAGTGGTTTTTGTGGAGTTTCAGATAGTGATAAAAAGTATGGATGATAAGTGCAGCGATAATTCCTACAGTTTATATAGTTCAAAGTTGTGTTACAAATGTTTGATACATACATTTAGCATTGTGTGTGTGTGTATATATACGTGTGTATACAGGTTGGCCATATGACACATTCTAGACAATTAATCTTAACTGATTAGCAAACGTGATCAGCTATGGAACTGAATATGGTACTAATGTATGATGTTAATGATTCTAATTAAACTGTTAAAAGTTTAAAGGGATAGCATAACTGTGTGTAAAAATAAGGCAATTATAAGGAAATTTTAGGGCAATTTGATAACCATGCCTATAATAATTTCATACAGGTACTAATACCTGCCTCATAGTCATGTGATAGGTCGTCATGTCAATAGCAAACTGACAACGTACGATGAATGTGTTATATATTGAACAACTGTCTTTCAAGTCCATAACGTTCCCCATATTTTCCCATCGAGACGTGTGGCCGAGTGGTTAAAGGCGGCGTCTCAGTGACGTGAGGTTGCGGGTTCGAACCCCACAAGATCACGAAACAAAATACTTAGCTACTTTACTGGTTTTTTTTTCTTCAATTTTGTATTACATATTCGTCCATGTAGAAATCACGTTCGTATATAAACGCACCTATACACACACACAGACACACACACACGCCATATCCCTCTTTTTTGTGTGTTCGAGACCACATTGCTTCGACTGCAGCAAATTTTGCAGGTTGACTTTGTCAAACCGATCATAGTATGTAATGACGACGACTGAGGTGTTGTACTTTGAACAATTGTCTTTCAAGACGATGTCATTGTTTTGTAATTTGATGACGTCATTACACTGAAAATTGTGATTAAAGGCAAGGTATCAAAACCAGCTGATTATAGGTTTTATGTCTGCGGGACGTATTTTTCCCAAGTTGCCAGAAATGGCATAGCGACCTCAGTCGTTACAAGGCCGCTTTTCCGTCTAGCAATGCAATAGATGTTCACACGGCCACGTTAGTTGAGTGGGCATTGACTTTCACCCTGTTATATCTATACATTGTTGTTTGTTTTTTTGTCTTACCATTTCCGTGGATGACCCGTGGCCGAGTGGTTACAGAAACGGTTTCGCATGCACGCTCAATACAACTTCAAGGTGCCTATATCACATTCTTTTCTTTGTCGATCACAGATGACTGTCATCTGATGACCACAAGCGTATCACCTAACTCGTCCTCAATGTGACGAGTTTTCATGTCTCGTTTTTAAATTTTTTTAAAAAATTTTTTTGCTCCCCAGACATGTACGAACAGGTGCTTAAGTACGGCTCCTACATTGTGGACGGTCTGTGCGAGTACAAGCAGCCGGTCATGGTCTACATCCCTCCCTGTGCTGAACTGAGGGGTGGATCCTGGGTGGTCATTGATCCCACCATCAACCCCCGATACATGGAGATGTATGCGGACCAGGACAGCAGGTGAGGCTTGTCAATCATTTGGCCACATTGTCTTTGTGTGTTTACCGACGTTGGGCCTAATGGGGTACTGTATTTGCTGAACTCATCACAGTAGTTGTATTTTTGTGAAATTTTCAAATAGGCTCTCGATCCTCAAAATAACAACATATCAACAAAACTAACAACAAAGATTTCCCTTGCATACACTGCCCCAGGTCCACATACTAGCATAATTATAGCAATATCAACCAAATACTTTAAGTAGAGCCTTGCTGCCGTGCTATTGGGGGCCCCCTGCTCAAATCCTGAAATTTTATCTCATTTCAAGCAATGTTTGACAACAAAGAAAGTTTGTTTGGGAAATCACACTTAATGTTTGTGGTATGTTTTTATTGTTCAATTATCATGACATTGAGAATACCACAAAGCGCAAAATTAATTACTTGTGAAAATGTCTAATCAACTGCCAATCACAAAAATATCAGTGTGTACTGCAGTATAAGGAGGGTACAAGATGCCATTTAAAAACAGGATTTAGTATAAAGGGTCATATTGTTTTGGCTGTGACTGAGGACTGTGTAATAGAGTACTTAACTCCCATCTGAATCTCATTCTGCACTCAAATTACATTGTACCTGCTCTGAAATCTACATGTTGTATGCCGCATTTCAGCCGTAAACTTTGAAACTTGTGTTCTCCCAACAGAGGTGGCGTCCTGGAGGCGGAGGGCACAGTGGAGATCAAGTTCCGGCGGAAGGACCAGGTGAAGCTGATGAGGCGCATCGACCCTGTCTGTATGTCCATCATGGAGAAGATGGCCCACCCAAAACTCTCTCAGGAGGAGAAGACGGGTATGGATAAGAAGAAGATGATGATATTAATGATGATGATGTTTGTAATGGTGGTGATGATGATGGTAGTGGTGATGGTGATGATGATGGTGATGAAGATGATGATGATGGTTGTGATGGTGGTGATGGTGGTGGTGGTGGTGATGGTGGTGATGATGGTAGTGATGATGATGGTGGTGATAGTGCTGGTGGTAATGGTGTTGATGATGGTGATGGTGATGATGGTGATGATGATGGTGGTGGTGATGATGGAGATGGTGATGATGGTGAAGATGATGGTGGTGTTAGTGGTGATGGTTAGGGTGATGGTGTTGATGATGGTGATGATTGTGCTGATGGTGATGATGGTGATGATGATGATAGTGGTGATGCTGGTGATGGTGATGATGGAGATGATGGTGATGATGGTGGTGATGGTGATAGTGATGGTGATGGCAATGGCGGTGGCAGTGACGGTGGTGATGATGGTAATGGTAATGATGATGATAGTGATGCATTATAAGGCATTATTGGGATACTATGAGTGTTTTAGTGACATTATGTTCCAAATCCTGTATGCAGTGATATTATCAGGTGGGAATTGTAGGTAAAAAGAAGGTGTGTGTGCTTTGAATTTGGGTGCATACTTGTAATCCATCTATCATTCAAATATTTAAATAGTTTTTCCATTAATATGAACACCCACAATTGTGTGAAAGTGATACACTAAAGCAGCTATTTGAAATTTCTGTGTTTCCATGACAATCTCACCAGCTCTCAACAAACAGCTGTCCGAGCGGGAGGAGCTTCTACTGCCAATCTATCATACCGTGGCCGTGACCTTTGCTGACCTTCATGACAGGGCAGGTCGCATGATGGAGAAGGGAGTCATCTCTGTGAGTAGAGCATACTATTGAACATGGTGTCTCATGGAGAATATCTAAAGCATGTTCTTAGAATCAGTTTCTTCAGAATGAACGTTTTCAAGTAATTCCTTTTGTTTTTGTTTTTTTTTTTTTCAACTCGGGTCTATGAGATGAACTTTGCTTGTTCTCAATTTTGCTGACTTTTGAAATCCTACTAATGTGTTGTGTGACTTTGTATGGTTCAATTCTTTCATCTTTTTTTTTTGTTTTGTTGTTGAAATATTTATATACATGATGTTAATGTTTTGTATGATGTGCCTGATTATATCCATGTGGCAAATCATTCCATATTTACAACACTTCTCTTCTGCAAGTCCCTCCAGTATTCATTAAATCCCATCTATTGATTACCCTGGGTCTCAAATCATATGCTGCAAGTTTTCTTTCAAGCATATCTTTGAATTATTGCCAGTAAAGAAAAACACAAAGAAACAAAATGTGTCAAAAGAAATTTTTAAGGGATATTGAGTATATTATCAAGTATATCAAGCGTGATACATACTCTGTCATTTTCTTCGCAAAATAATAAATGTTCATGTTATGATAAGGGCAGACCTCATTTACAGAGTAATTTCAGCAGTAGTGAGCTGTGTGTGTGTGTGTGTGTGTGTGTGCAGATCTAGCACAGGAAATCTTTTCCCAGCGAGAATTGTTTTCACCATCAGTTTGATGAAGGACATCTTCCCATGCAAACTCAGATGGTACAAAATCTGTTTCATCAATTCTCATCAAGCATCCAATCTATAATGATTCATGTGCATTTGATGTTTTGCAGGAGATCCTCCAGTGGAAGAAGTCGCGCCAGTTCTTCTACTGGCGGCTCAGGCGGCTGCTGCTGGAGGACGCGGTCATCAAGCGGATCTCCGCCAGCAATGAGAAGCTGTCACATGGAGAGATCTGCTCCATGCTACGCAGGTGGTTCGTAGAGGACCAGGGCACGGTCAACGTGAGTAGACAAAAATATCTTTGGAGGCAGATGGCAGTGTGTTGTGGTTAAGCCAATATGGGTGAACTGGTTTTCAATGTAGATTGATGCACATGAAATAGTGGAATTTGGGAATTTCCTGTTTGGTTTGAAGGGACTGTACAGTACTGGTTGAGGTGGGATTCATGTTTTGAACATTCCTAAGTGAGATGATGAGAAACCTCTAATGAAATATGAAAGAGCATGTAATTTTAAGAAGGATTCAACGTTTATTTGATGAAAATTGGTTTTCAAATGGCTGAGATATCCAAAAAAGTGACAATAATAAAAGGCGACAGGCCACGCCTTTTATTAGGATCTCTTTGTTTCTCCTGGTTTTGGATATGTCAGCCATTTCAAAACCGATTTTCATCAAATAAACTTTTGATACCCCTTAGAATTGCATGCTCTTTGACATCTCAGAGTGGTTTCTGAATATCTCGCAAAACGTTAAAAGCTAAATCCTCACCTCAACCAGAACTGTACACACCCTTAAAAGTGCGCACTCTCGGTCACATTAATGGCTGCCTATGGAGTGAATAATAGATAAACTGTTTGAAAGTGAAATTTTTGGAATTCCATTTAAGCATAATTTGTGTATGTCGTTCATATGAGTTTCTTCTTTTAACTCATTCACAAATACGTTAGCAGAGTCATTCTTCAGATAATTGATGGCTGGATGGATGGAAGAATGAATGAATGGATGGATTGATGAATAGATGGATGTATGGAAGGATGGAGGATGGATGGATGAATGGATGGAAACATGAATGGATAGGATGGATAGATGGATGGATGGATCAATAGATGATGGATTAATAGATGAATAGATTGATCAATGAATAGATGGATAGATGAATGGATGGATGAATAGATGGATGAATGGATGAATGTGAATACATGGATGAATAGATGGATGCATGAATGAATAGGGTGGATAGATAGATGTGTGCATGAATGGACAGAAGAATGGATTGATAGGTAGACAGACGGTTTGATTATTTGACTACCCATGGCTAACTTTCCTCTTATTTCTATATATGCCCGCTTGTAGTCCTATCTGTGGGAGGACAACAAGGCAGTGACCAGCTGGTTGGTGGAGCAAGAGAAGAAGGAGGCAGAGACTCAGACCTCCTTCCTGGCTGAAAACATCAAGGCTGTGAAGAGGGACAGCATCATCCAGGTCGTCCGCAGGTGAGAGTTAATCAGTTGCTCCCATCGTGACTAGGATTTGATTGAAGAGAAGGTTAATACTGAAAAAGTGGTTTCTTTCTCGTACAGATATTTTCGCGGTTTCCATCGGTGCAGACTTTTTTATGTGTGTTTAAATTCACAGTCGGCAAAAACTGTTTTATTTTGCACATGAAAACCTAAACTTATAATCCAATTGCTCTTTTATTTATTAAATAGAAATTAAAATTAAATGCAGGCTTACCTGAAATCCCGTCTCTCAAGTACTTTATAACATGCTTGACCTACATTGCGCAGTATCGCTGTGTGTGTGTTGACCATCAACACACTCAATGCATGGAATCTTCGTGTGTGCGTGTGCGCAATAGCGTTGTAACAAGCATCGAGTTCAAAACATTTCCTTGCATGGTTAATTTCGCGCGACTTTTCAAAACATTTTCGCTAATGTTAAATTCGCGGTTCAACCTCAAAGTGCGAAAATGAAACCACCGCGAAAGAAACCACTTTTACAGTAAGTGGTCAACAGGTGGTCTTTGTTGATCTCATGACTGACAGAATGCACAGACATTTAGTGTCTTGTGCAAGAGAAAAATCAATTTTAAATCAATAGAAAATACATAAAATACAATGATTATTGCAGTAGTTCTCGTGATCCAATGTTGATGTTGATGAGGAGAGAAGCATATGCAAATGCAACTCCTAACTGCATTTGAGCAGAACAGAGATATTGTAAATAGCAAAAAGTAAGTACCGGGTAATCTTATTGTGAATAGAGCTCTCCTTGCCAAGGAAATCATGCATGAATTTGTGTCGGACACCATTTCTACCCCCCCCCCCCCATCCCACCTGCCTACTATGCTCTGACCATACCCACCTAATCGCCCCCCTACAGCCTGGTATCCAAGCACCCAGAGGTGGCCCTGGACTCCATCATCCACATTAGCCAGCAGCTCACCCCCAGCCAGCGCACCGAGGCCTCCAGGATACTGTCCACCATCGAGCACAAGTCCACATGAGATGCCATCTACCTGCAACAGGGTGGCAGTCTGTTTGACCACTACCCATAGCTGAAAGACTGGCTTGTGAGCAACCTTGAAACATCAAACATGCATCGGGTATTTCACCGACCAACCAAAGGAACAAACAAAAGGCATCAAAATATTCTATGAGATACTGTGTATGCCATATATTTTGCACATGTAATATTTCATGAATTGGGACCTGTGATACTCTTTTGCAGGTTGTTCAGATCAATAGATCAAAATAGAAAACAATGGTGTTGGAGTGATAGATTAGGTATCTTCTAGTCCCCATGGTGTTGGAGTGATAGATTAGGTATCTTCTAGTCCCCAAGAAGCAAAGTTAGCAATTTCCAACCTCTGCGATAATATGTATCGTAATTGTGTTTAGGGGAGGCAATGATTTGGTGTGTTGTTGTTTCATAACTATCGGGCAACATGCAAAATTCACACACACACAAAAAAAAAACCAACGCAACATCACAATGTGTGCAGTACACGAACCAATTCCAAGAGTACTACCATGTAGTTTTATCCAGTAGAATATAATAAGTGGCTCAAAGAGTGCTACCATGTAGTTGAACTGTGTAGTCACACGATGAAGAACCAAACCGCCGAATGCTCTTCCAACTCATTTTCATCTTCATGTATTTGCAAAACTCAGAGGTGACGAAGGAGATGAGAATTTGACTGGTGCAATTTGCCCCATGCATGAGGGATGTTGTGTGAATGTGTTGTGTGTGTGGTGTAGGTAGAAAGCAAAACTCTCGTTGGCAGTTTAACACGGTATGCAAACGGTCGTATTCCCGATGCATCTATTATTGCCGTCTCATATTCGAATGCAAGGCAAAGCTATGCACAAGCTTGTAATGTTGCATTTGTCTTTATCACATTGTCCATAATTTGGACAAGTAAAGCATTATATCGTTTTCATGTGCTAATATAACTAGATTTTAGTCTCTTTCTTGCTTTTAAAGCTGACATAATTAAAGATATTATGTACTAGTTGACTGGACACAGGGTGATGTGAGGGATTTCTTTTTTTTTTCACTTTTAGATGCGAGTCCAAAATATTTCATAGACAACTCTGGTGTCTGTGATAATGTACAATAAAAAAAAAAAAGAAAAAAAAAAGAAGAAAGAAGAAACCATTTTTGTAATCATAAGGTTATCATGTGGAAGAATGGTGTGCATTTCATATCACTGTGTTTGCATTCAATTCCAGAACAGCCGCGAGAATTCTGCCAACATCTTTGTTTGCGATACTCGTACGGCAAAAGATAGAGCAAAAATGGATGAGTGGCTGTTGCATTAATCACGTGAAGTATTGCTCAAATATGTGGATGACACTGTCAGTACTTAGGGAGAGTACTTTGTACTCAGGGCTTTGAAAAAGACAAAAACAGAAGAAAAAGTCTATATGAATTTTATCCATGCACTGCAGCTTTGTACTAATCTAGAATTACCTACCAGTAAATCAAATGTGCCATGATTATATTACTGTTACCGTAGAGAACAAGCGAGTGAAGTCAAATGATGGTAATCTTGTGATTTTGGAGTCTATTTGACTCGCTGTGTATGTACAATGTATGTTGTAATGTTCCTAAATTACTCAGTTAAAAAGTATATATCTTCTGGTAGTCTGTTTTTCTTCTTTTTAAAGGTGAAATGTCAATTTGTCATGTACTAACATGTTTTATGGTGTCGGAAGTCAATTCATTTCTCAGTGTGTGTTATTGTTCTTTTTTGTACATATGCAATGACATTAAATTAGTGTACGAGATCAATTTGCAGAATGAATGCCTGATAGAGTATAGTGGACCAAGGAGTAAATTGTTTTCAGAGGATTCTAGATTTATGATACGAGTGTCTGTATTTCCATTTTGATATATATATTTTGCAGACTATAAGTCCTTGGAGAAAGAATATAAAATGAACTGTCTTGTGCACAAAGGTGTGCTGATATGTGCAATGCTATTATCTATTCACTGTACTGATAGTAAATGCGTAGGTAAAAGGGAATTCTATATTCATTTTGACAATAGGGAGGTACTGCCAAGTGAGAATTGTAATTTTGTTTGAGGAGCTAGTCATTTTGTAACCCAACAAGAACCTTTTGGTTTTTCTTTTTTCTGTTTTTTGACAATGTTATTTTTGAAGTCATATCAGCATTTACTGGCATAAAAGCTGGTGTAAAGTGCAAGTTTTCTGATCAGCTGAGAGAGAAAAGTTTGTAATTGATATATCTCTTTCCTTTCGTTGTATTTCTTTGAAGACTTCATGAGCAACAAAGTTGTGTGGGCTGAAATATCACACTTGCAATGATACGAGTGTTATTCCCAGTACAAAGGCTGGTGAACAGGTAGACACTGGGCCCTGTTGTATATGAAGATAAAATCAAACATATTTAATCAGAAAATCAAACATAATTGAGGTGTCAGCCAATCAGAATTAAGTATTCAGAGACCTGTGTTTGATTTCCGGCCTATACTGTGTTTTGATCTCAACTTTTGTGCAACAGGACCCGGGTTTATTCATATGGACGACAAGGGCATTACAAGGCAGTAGTACACTACTATATGAGGAAAGAGAGGGTCAGGATCAAAGGGGTCTGTCCATAAGATCAGACACATGTAGCAAAATCCACTGACACAACAGACTGACATCTCTGCAGTGGTAGTGACCTTTCAATATGACTATCCTTATGAAGGTGCTAAAGCTCTACAACAGATAGCAGAGGTGGTTGTTTACTAAAATAATTGCACCTACGATGACATGCTTAAGCACACAGCAGTGGTCTTTCAATGCAAGATACAAAATGGCAGTGGTTGCTGTCAGTGGTGGCTTCTTGTTGTGAGTCCCTAGTGCATTTGTAGTGTGACAGACTCTTAATTTGAGAGAAAACCCTCCAAATCTGCCTTAAATTACCCAATTATGAATAAAATATTATGTGGGGGGAAATGGCAATGTAATTCCAACTTCGATGAAGTGGTCTTGCGTACTCTTTTGAACAAATCACCGAGTACGGAGTGACGGCTTCTTTTGAGTGTGAATGTCTAAATCTTCATATTTGTCGAAGGAAGCACGTCACTTTTATTTTGTATGTTTTTTATTTCATTTGAATGTGTTCAATCCATTCAGGACCCAGATGCCCTATTGTGATTCAGACCTGATGATGGGAGGGCAGGGTTCATAGAACACATACACTGCACCTGTATTTTGATTCACCATTTAGCTTTTCAAAGGAAAATAGTAACTCAATTGCAACACTTATCGATACCCAAATGTTACTTGTTCTCTTTGAGCAAAGCTTGTGGTAATTGAGATTCACTGCAAGGACTGCAAGTCAGAAGTCTGGTAGCATCTCATCAGTGGTCTGAAATCCAAGGTCCATGATTAGTAAATTCTTCTCTCGCATTAATTGGACTCCTTATTTTATGTTATCACTCAAGCAGCACTATGCACCTCATATTCTCTGTGTGTAATATTCCCTGAATAGCCTTACTACATGTATGTTTTGCACATTATGCAATCTATGTAAACAGCCTTACGCTAACGAGAAAGCCAGTCAGTTTAACTTTTGCGCTGTCAGAATGTGATGTGAACTGATGTTCCAATAGTGTGTAAGTGCCAATGACGGGAAGTAAAGGAGTAAATAAAAACTACATCAAAAAGATGCACTAATTATCACAGAGCTTCATGTCATGTGCATTGACAGACATTGCTAGTAAATTGACCTGGCATTTTTTACATCTAATAAATTGGCAGTGGTACATGTCAGAATCTATTTCTCTGGTTTGTGTTATTTTGTGTCATAACATTTTTTTTTTTGACCCATCATAAGTGCATAATTATGTTCAAGAATGTTAACGAGCCATCAGAATAATGGACAAATATCACCTGTAACAAGTGTTTCTATGCAAGGCAACATTTACAGAAATCTTGATGCTTACTAGTTACTGGAATAATCAATGTGTCATTGGGGTAATATGCATTATAAACTTTTGATGCATGAGAAAAGTGACAGATACAGGTAGTAATTTTCCTGGCAGAACAAGGTCAGCACTCGACAACAAATGACACAGAACACATGTGAAATACTTGTCAGACATTTATTACAAGTTGAGTCTTGATAAGGTATCTATATTCTATTAACAACCTCCAACTTCTGCATATTTCTTTTATTTATTTATTTATTTATTTATTTATTTATTTATTTATTGGGGGGCTGTTATCATCCAATATTGATTTTTAGTCATTTCCCAGAGCCATCATTTTCAGTTGTAAGAACACATACTGATTCCACAAAATGCACCTATTCACTACATATTTATACATTAAATCTTCAGTGGAAAAAAAAAAATGAACAGTTTGAATCCAAGCATCATATAGATTATATATACTGAAAGGATTTAAAACAACAAAAGACAGTGCATGCCTTACTCTACCATAAACAAAGTATTGTATACCATTACAAGATATCTTTTTATTTCTCCCACTTTTTATCCTTTGACACAAATTGTGCATTTACAGCAGTACCGTAGTCCATGAATACAGAGGTCTCTGATCTCCACATTTCCACAGATTACAATGTACACACTTTAGTTTTTCAGTGCCACAGCAGGCTTTGTGTTCGGCTTTAAAATACACCTTTGTATGCTGTACCTGCTAACATTTCTAACACTGCATGAAAATGGAAGTTTTGAAACTAGTATGGTATTGCAGTTGACAAATGCTCACAATTTCTGCACCATACAATAATTGTATACAGATATCTATACAAATTTAAATAAGCAAGGTAAAAATATCCTTTTTGAATTCTAATAGAATAGGGTATACACAAACTGCAATACCATGCAAATGATTAAACTTCTGTGAAGGAAGAATACATGTACATGTATGTAGTATGTGTGTGTGTAGGTGTGTGTATGTGTGTGTGCTTTTTTATTTAGGGAAGGAAAAGGCACTCCAGCTACTGATGTAACAGACTCTGGCACAAGCTAGCTTTAGTGTCCAGTGTTTAATAGCAAAGTGCTTGCCTTACTACATCACATCATTTTGTGTGCCCCTCGCAGTACAAAGTTATATTTCACACTATATGGTACAAAATTCACTCATTTATGAATATAGACATCTGTGAATAACTTTTGAAATGTAAGAATGCAAAAACACCTGAATTTCACCTTGCAAGAGATTTGGCATGTAGTACACAGTTACATTGTAGATTAAAACATATGTAAACAAGAGTGTACAATAGTTCATCATGCATAAATAAGTATAGCTAGAATATGTACGTGACACACATGCACATAAATATCTACTTGATTATAGTACATGTACCAATGTTTACTTATGATAGACAAAACTGACAAGTTCGTCACACATTGATAGTTGCTAAGAAACGAGCAGATAAAAAATAATGATGAATGTCCTAACTTTTCTGTGTTGATTACAAAAAGCTTATCTTTACGGAAATTAATCAATCAACTGATTAATGACATACACATACCACTAGCACATTTGAATATGATTATGGAGATTGAATGTAGAACTTATTCAAAATTCATGAATTACAGCACAATGTGCTCGCTTAAATCGCCTATTTTGGAGCCATAATTCCTGTTTTGTTTGGCAATGTGCATACTGTATCGAGCATCTTCAAAAAGTGAACATGTGACAGATTAAACCAGAATGTCAACATGCACATCTGATAAAAGTTTTCAATTTCTGTACAAGCACAGGTTTGGAGTTACCCAGAAGGGGTGATAGTCATGAATAGCTAAAAAAAAAAAAAAAAAAAAAAAAAAAAAAAAAACCCCGAACAAACAAACAAATAAAGACGATCACCCAGATTCCTCTCACAGTGTCTTTTCCCTACTTTAGCCATCACGGCCTCAAAGTAATACTCTGTCCTTAGCGGGAAAGACAAGGTTAAGTGTTCTGACAGATGATACCCCTGGGTACAGCTGTATGCCTTATTTCTTCTCAAACACAATCTTCCTTCCAGTTAGTTAGTCAGTGCGGATGTCGGATTTCCAACAACCGTGTCACTATTCTCTTTACAAATCATTTATCAATTTTGAAGACATAGAAGGCAAGTAAGTAAGTTTTCTACTTCCTGTCCTCTATCTGTACTTTGTTTGTTTGTTTTTCCTTTTTTTTTTTCTGAGGTGGAAAGGGATTTGGACAGTTTTGGCAGTAGGTTCCAGCAGTTTCAGTTTACTCAACATGTACTGCTCCACAATTAATGTAATAAAGACAAATCTTAGTTAAATTGTATAATATAATATCCAAGATGATCAAAGATTTTCTACTCAATTCGAGAGTGATTCTCATGTTGCTTCTTTGATGTCATATACACAATGATATGTAATTCAGCAACATACATTTTTTTAAACAGATTTTGGAAATACAGTGTAGGACGATTTACTAACAAATTTTCACCTTAGTGTATAAAAAAAAACCAAAAAAAAAAAAAAAAAATCCTGTCGCTATTGTGGCAACAAGACCTTGTGTCTCAAAAATGTCAAATATTCAATTCAGGAGAGTGAAAAAACATTGCAGCCAAAGAAAATGTTAACAAATGAAATTGCTTTTTCTTTGCATGCCATGGTGGCTTTATTTTGGGGGTAAGACAAATAGGATTTGGACAGGACATCACTTACCTGATTATCTGACAATTAAACCAAAAAAGTGGTTTTCACCAAAATTTGAGATACAAGGTATTGTCATCTCCACCAACGACATGAAAGACAATGTGCAAAAATAACGGTTCTGTATCAACAACAAAAAGGTGTTCGGAACATTTGTAAATCAACACTGAGACAATTGCAGAGTGCCTCAAATATGTTTTCACATTATAAAAAAAAGGGGGGGGGGGGCAAGTGGCAAAAAATTGTCTTTGTAATCTCAAAGAATAGTAACAACTGTTCTATATGAACTTCACTGAGCATATATACAGTGTAATTATGTGACTGTGATTGTTACCTCTGCAATATTTAGAATGAATGTAAAATTGCACAACACATTTATTATAACTACAATGTACATGTATTCATAACAAAGTCAAGAGATAGATTCTTGTGAAATATAGTCACTTTTGCTTGTACTTCACTGAAAGTGCACCCTGGCTTTTATTCAAATAGCACTATGACATGTAATGTTGATATAAATTACTTTATGCAATAACAAAATGATAAATACAAACAACAGCATTTCTTCATGAGAATTCAATCCATCTTTACTTAACAAAATGCACAAATTGCTGGCACATACATAACATGTACATTAAATGGTGTGTACAGTTCTGGTCGAGGTGTAGATTTAGCTTTTAACGTTTTGTGAGATATTCAGAAACCACTCTATGAGATGTCAAAGAGCATGCAGTTCTAAGGGGTATCAAAAGTTTATTCGATGAAAATCGGTTTTGAAATGGCTGAGATATCCAAAAACAAAGTGAAACAAAGAGATACTAATAAAGTTGGGGCATGTCGCCTTTTATCATTAGCAATTTTTTTTGATATCTCAGCCATTTGAAAACCAATTTTCGTCAAATAAACGTTGAATCCTTCTTAAAATTACATGCTCTTTCATATTTCATGAGAGGCTCTTTCATATTTCATGAGAGGCTTTTCATTATCTCACTTAGGAATGTTCAAAACATGAATCCCTACCTCAACCAGTACTGTACAGTCCCTTTAAATACCAAGAGATACCTCCTAGACAGTTCAAAGTTAAAAAGGTACATACAATGTTTATACACAGAGGAATACAATGTTCCCTTTTTCTCGGTCTTTAACAGGCAAAACAAGAATGAGAATTCAATGTCTCCAACAGAAATTTTGAAACTTAGGAGCAGTTCCATATGATCGTGTTCAGGTTTGATTTGAATGTACTGTGTATGGAGTAAAATCATGAATGTCATCACCTCACAACTCTTCCAAAATAAAATGAAAGAAAATAAAAGGCATCAAAATCATGACTTTGGTCAATTATTTTAGCAACTACAACCCCTTTTTAATTCAACCATTAAAACTCCATGACCAGATATGGAAGCTACTTCATGAGCTCAAAGGAAATTGGAATGAATCAACTCAAAATATCCATATTTTCCCTTTATAGAGTCAACATCACATTCTTCACCCCAGTTGATGTTCCACCATTAGGAGGTCTTCTCTAAGCCAACACAAAATAACCCCCAACAACATATCTGTCATTTTTCAGACCAATCAAGTGTGCAGACTATATTTCAATGTACATGTGTACTTTCATTAATGGTCCAAGTGTCAAAATGTCCAAATTCAATTTCTATGTCCTGCTTCAAGCAGGTAATTCTTCCTTTTCTAGACAGGTGCCAGTTTGAAGTGAAATGAAACAACAAAAAATTCCCCTTTATCTACAATGAATATTTATGTGTGCCTGGAAAGCTCCCATGCTGCCAATGAGTTGCATCATACAAACAAACAAACAAATATATAATTATATACCAGTATCTGCTCTGCAGTACTGAAAGTGAAGATCTGGTGACATAGCATCTCACATTTGTTCAGGAAAAAGTGCATTAAATCAGCAAGCCTAGTGTGCAAGCTTGAACACTCTGTACTTACTTAACACTGTGTCTTGTATTGGAGTAAGATAGCAAGCCTTTAATGAGCATGGAGACTTCTTCTGTTCTTTTGATGCCATAGGTAATTGACCAGTAGTGTTGCTGTATGAGTACCAGCAGAATACGCCTTCACTTTATCCCCTATTCTCATTAAAAGAGTATAATAGATATCAGTTTTCTTTCCTACCATACACATTTGAACACGTAGAAGTTGACATCAGAATCTTCACATGCCATCTCCTTTAATAGCTGTAGCCAATCAGTCCCTAAGAGCTAACTTGCCACTGTTGACAAAAAAAAAGAAAACAGAAAATGAAAAGAAAATAGCATGACACATTGCTTGTAAATAATAATAATAAAGATTATCCAAACAGTATGTTCATGTGGATTATAAATTGTTAGCATCCCTGTGATTTATGCCACCTGTAGCTGCTGAAGGACATGATACAAATAGTTTTAGACCTATACATACATAAACTTTTTCCCTATATTTTTTGTTTTGATTTCATTCGTTGCTTTACGTTTCACTTGAATGTTCAAGTAATTATACAAAACAGATACAGCTGTATATACAGAACACAAAACGTAATATCCCCTATCAAAGAGTACACTAAATGAATATGAATTAAATATTTTATCTATGAAAAATACACACACACACACACACAAAAGAAAACACACACAAAAGCTTCATCATATAACATTGTAGTTACAAGCCATGATGCAGCAACTGCATCTAATTAGGGCACTGCACACATATAGGGAGATAGCACTGTGGTAACTGATTCAGCTATGATTATCATCAATTTCCTAGCATCATCAATTGCTATAAATGTCTGGATATATCACAGGATTGTTGCAATGGAATGAACTCCCCCTGCAACAATTCCTGGATAGAAGTGGATCATGAATTAAACAGAAAGAGAGAGAGAACAACGACAAACAAATGAACAAAGCAAGCAAATCTTACCCTGAGCCCACCCCCTCCTGCGTCATCCATTTTAGCCGCTTTCCGTTCCGCCTCTTCCTTCTGCTGCTGCTTTCTCTTTACTCCCTCTGGATCCTTCAGTCCTCGACTCTCTTGCTGTGTTGTATTTTTGGAGAGGATTAAAAACTTTTGTTGTGAGGAATTTTACATGTCATCACCTTGGGACTGAATTGTGCATGTGGCAATGGGTGTGGCTAGGAAGGTGACACAACATTTGCTCTACCACAATTGCTCTGTCTTGTTTGTTATTGTTCTTGTTTTTTTTTGTTTTTTTTTGTTTTTTTTTGTTTTTTTTTTTTGTTTTTTTTTTTTTTTTTTTTGGGGGGGGGGGTTTCTCCCAGGACACAGGGTTAGGTTTAATAGGGTTTTGATAGGGTTTTACATTTAGTCTGATGTAAGGATTAGGGTTAGGAATAGGATTATGTTTGTGGGTAGAATTTATGTTCGTCTTAGCATGCAGATATTTCATGGAAGCAATTCTTGCTGGAGCAAATGTCATGGAACCAGCTAGGCATTCCACTTTCATTTCAAAATCTCATCAAAGGCTTTCTATTTCCAGATGATCAACATTTTCTTTTTCTTTTCATCAAAAAGATGCCTTTGTTTGCTTTGCAGTCTTTCTCAGCATAAAATTAATACCAGTCACTGACTCAAATATTTATGCATTTCAACTCACCTTAATATCCTAATTTAATTATGAATTCAAAGAGGACTTTTTTTAACACACATCTCCATGACTAGCCACTTCCATACCTGATGATAAAACATGATGTTCCTAAGCGCAATGCTATGGTATGATACATTATGTACATTGCAAGCACACCGTGTAATCCCAACATAATGAAAACACTGAAACTGTTAAAAAATATCAGAAACACAGTGTTAGAGACTGTTACCTGCTGCAAACGTCTTTCTGCTGCTTCTGCCTGTTGTCTTCTCCTCACCTCCTGTTCATGAAACGGGTCAAATAATTCATTAAGTATGAACATTAACAATTTTCTCTTGAGTTCAGGACTCTAGTCAAGAGGCTGGAAATTTTCATATTGCATCATATAGATTTCTATATATACTTGTAATACACGCAAGTATACTACATGCAAACACACAACATCATCACGGATACACAGCAACAGAACGGATTTTTCATGACGCTGCGTGGGTGGGTGCAGATGTGACTTTATATTATAATTTATTTAAAGACATACATACCGTACAAAGATAGAGCACTAGTACACCTACACACAAAAATAAGGTTCCACACACATACATACACAGTACAATGGGCTACTCTTTTCCTTTTAAAAGTAAATTAAATATCTCCATTACTCCACGATGGATCTTCTTCTTCTTTCTTGGAGTCTCACTGTCAATTCTCATTTCCCTTTCTTCTTTTTCTTTTTGTTATTCTTTCAATCGAGACAAATTTTCTTATCACTTTCCACATAAGACTCCACTCAGCTCAACCACATTATTTCCAAGGAAGGGCAATAATGCTTGTAGTGAGCATATAAACACAGAACAGCATCTTGTTTACCAATCTGACTATGAAATTTACCCTCTACTTAACTTACTATGTACTAGGCCAGGATCTAACGTTAGGACCCATCTAGACTAGATATACAATGTATTTCTATGTACCGATACGGCGGTACCCCAGCCCCGTCCGTAGGCCTCGGCCGTACCGGCGAACGAACACCGGCCGGACTTCGTACAGTCCCACCCGTCAACAATCATGTTCGTAGACTACTATAAGGCGACAACCATAAACTGACTCTGTCCATTCGTCCCTTTAATAAATGCGAATCGACTTTGAATGGTCCTTCCCGAAATACTTACAGGATCCTCTTCTGGATAATCTTCCCTTGATCCAAACAAGCACTCGTTACAAGCACCCATGTTGCTATAAAACGACTTCTGCAGGATGCACAAAATACGATAGCACTGTTATCGCGATGCGTCCCTAACACAGAGTTCTCTGGAGCTGTCGTGGGTACGGAAAGGTGTGTGTAATGATTTTGGTATGATATGGTACCTGTGCGTGCATCTATCTCGCGCCCGCTGCACCTTCAACACACCACTGGTATCTTTTCTTGGTGAGGTTGGGTGGAGCACTTTGGTACATTGAGGGAGGTGGTAGGAGACTTCGACTTCACACTCAGTTCTGGCTCGACATTATAGTTCGAGCAAGTAGATTTCTTTCTCTTCGTATCTTTACTTGCCCGAAACGTTTTTTTTTTAGGTGATCCGAGTATCCTTCGGATCACCTTCTGTATCTGTACTGATTCTTTCTTTATTTCTCCTCAAAAGTTGTGCAGAGGTTAGCTCAGAAAGTGCATTACCTATCAATATCAAACTTATACCATATATGTATCATGTCGCAAAGACGACAGCGCAAGTAAAATCATAGTGATCAGTTGACCGTGACGTCACTATGACGTCATTATATGAAAACACATTTTCATGCATATCTCATTAATGGAATGGAATATTTCAATGAAATTTACGTCACATATATTTCAAGTCAAGTGAATTCTACTCATATTCTCAAAATTCATTTTAATCTCAAAACGCGCGCGTACGCGCGCGTGGAAATATTTGTATGCTCAAAACGAGCTCAAAATTTTTTTGCACACGTTTCAGACCATTTCGAGCATTTTTTGAAAAATTGAAAAAATTGGACGGACGCGTACGCGCGCGCACATATTCGCACACACAGCTCATATCCAATAGAATTTTTCAGTTTTTTCACACGGATCGGATGTCCAAAATGTCAAGAAATATTTCTACCAAGTTTCAAGTCGATCCCACTCAATATGACGTCATACGGGCCCGTCAAATTCAAAATTCCGCGCGTGCGTCAATGGGGATACACAGTGCAACTATGCCAAAAAACCGCCAATTTTAAATCGGATTTTACTCGTCAGGATGGACGGTGACCCCCCATTTTCTTGACACATTCTGAAAGCTGATGAGTTGTACATATCATTTCATGGGTTGGTTATGCTGACAAAATGATTAAAAGATATCACATTTCTTAATAAAGTAAAAAAAAGTAAATTTTCAAAATGACGTCATCAAATTTCAAGTTTACTCGAGCGTATCTCACTTATCCCTGGCCAATTTTCACCCAGATTTCAGTATACTGTAGCTTATTTAATTCTCTATCAGTTTTAATCAGTCAAATATTTCGCTGGATGAAATCTTCACCTCGTAAAAATAGATTGAATGTAACCTTGTCAAATTTGACCCATTTGCGAGTTATCTCTATAATAGTGCAGTTTCTCTTGAAATGAAAATTAACATGACTACCTTTATCGAGCAGAATCACACTTATCCTACGTTGAATTTCTCCCAGATTTTACTATGTTGTAGCTGAGACTTTGTTCTATCATATGAGTTCCCTTTATTTTTTCACACGATGTCGGTATCACGTCAAAATACTTGGTTGAAATTAAAGCTCATCAACGATGTATTGAAATATTTCTTTCTTTGCGCAACTTTCTTTGCAAAAACTCAAGAAAAACATGCTCTATCACCACCATATTTTGGATATGATTAGTTCATGTCACCTACATTATTTCATAAAATAACGACTTCGTGATCAGACGCCATCTTGGGTATGTAAATAAGGGTCAAAGGTCATAACTGTTTCATCTTGTATCTTGGTGAATACCTGTCCTATCTTTCCCATATTTTGCACACTTATAGACGATGTCGCAAGAATCATTTCACAAATTAATCACTTTTTCCTCAGGTGCCATCTTGGGAGTGTAAAGGTGGGTCAAAGGTCATATGTATTTGTTGCTATATCTTCGTTATCTAGTGTATACAGAATTTGGTACCAAAGATGGCAGATATGACTCCCTTTTCTAAATGAGAATCCAAACATCACACGGCCAATGTCTCTAAACACAGATGAAACCTGTATGGTCATGCCTATTGCGATCAGGAGTCGAATCACTGATTAAAAAAAAAAAAAATCGGATCACCTTAATTTGTCAGTAATGACAAATTACAATCTCTAGTTTTCTTTGTTTTTATTTTAAACTTGAAAATAATCAATTAGAACTAATCTAAACAATGTAAGGCATTTTTATGGCATTTGAAGTTTGTGATCTCGAATCTGAGTAAGAGATTGCAAGAGATTTATTTATCATAAATTTCAATATTCAAATTCAATAAAAATTTGTTTTCTTTTTTATTGCAACAAAGCGGAACAAAACAGACTGGTGGTCATAATGACTTCTGATATGGACAGATCTATGCACAATCTATCCCCCCCCCCCAAAAAAAAAAAAAAAAAAAAAAAACCTTTTATTCATTTTTAACGAATTTTAAAAGGAAGGCTAAAAAGGAGGGAGCCCTAATTTTGATGTCAATGATTTTGATGATGAAGTTGGTTGATAACCTTCGAAGAATGTGTGTATTTTTGTCAATGGTTATAATATACTGGATGAATATTTAAAAGACCAATGGAATTTAAATCACCGGTGCTATGATGGAGGGGAGAAGAACAGAGGGGAGATAGAAGATGATGGTTAATATGCACACTCTCTGTGATCCCCAGAAAAACAACAAAGTGATGAGTTTTTTCCAGCATTCTTTATTATTTGAATAAACGATGTAACATGAAAGGCCTAGGTTGCCTCCATGATTTATAAGAGGAGACACAAGACAAAGGCAAACGGGTGGCCGTGCATCACAAAACAAACAAAAAGTCGCACCCCTTGATTTTACGTGAGGACTCAAAAAAGGTGAAATGGGTAGGCCTAAACCGAGTCATTATTGGGTTTTTCATATTTTCTGAAGGAGCTATCCTTCTTCTACATTATTCTTTAGTTTGGGATCATAACATTGATGGGAAAGTGTGCTTTCAGCAGTTTTTCTACAACCCTTTTATGGGGGAGAAATGGTCCAGTATGTCTAGGAGCGCTAGTCCCCTTTTCATTTCTTAAAATCCTTTACACACTCTTCACTTTCTAATAACTTTTGAAAGGATAACACTACTGCTTTGAAAGTTGGTATTAATCATGGACAGAATGTGTTTATAGAACACGCTCAATTTCAGCTTAATCTGATAATCCCTTCATTGTTGTTGCTCCGGTGGTTTACATCCTGTGTTTTGTCCCTTTCATCACACAGCTAGCTCGGCTTGGTAAAGATTAAGTGTTTGAATAGACCCTGTACTTCAGAGCCTCTTCTCTCAGTTCACACTTTTCCAGAATGTGTGCGTTCTTTCTAGTATTTAGATGTATTAGGGGATTCCATTTAAATTAAGATATACATCATTTTAAAGCTTAGAGTCTGCTTTTTAAGAATCTGCCCATCACTAAAGAATCCATGTCTGGCGACTTTTTGTTGGTTTTGTGATGCAGGGTCACAAAGTACAATACATAAAAACATGTATTTATACATCTTACACAATAATCATGATAATTACACAATCGACAATTACAGATACATAACCACGAACAAATTAACCGAAAATACATTTGTGCACAAACAAATTAAAATATGCTATATTTGAGTCTAAAATATACATTTCCATCTTAATAATATAATTTTATCTCATTCTTCTATTTTTCCTTCTCTTTGCCTCTTACTAAATCTGTCTCTTTTTCCTCTCTCTCCCTCTCTTCTCTCTCTCTCTCTACCTTCCCCTCCTTATTCTTAAGCACATCTCCTTCCTTTCTTATACCCTTCTCCTTTCTCCATAACCCATTAATTCATTTAACACCTTCTTCTCCAAAAACTCCACTTTAACTTTCTCACTGAAAAATAACAACAATCAACTAACAATACCACATCATATCAAATAACATAAAATCTTAAACATCTTACATTAACAATAAACAAAATCTCAAATTACTTTTCTCCTTATAAGCCTGCTGCTGTAAGAGATGTTAGATGTTAGATGAAGATGTTAGATCATGTCTTCTTGCCTTTTCGAGTCCGACTATAGGTGAGAAAGTGAGCTGTGGGATCTTGACTTCTTGATCCCATTTCTCTGGTACAAGAAGGCGCGAAAAAGCGAGATGTACAAGTTTCGGGTCCGAGATGGCAAGAAGACGATATCTCATAGTCATTTTCTCTCCTAGTCAGTGCTGGCCGTTTTCTTGGACCCGAGAAGTTGAAAAGATGAAATTTCGAATCTCACCTTTTAACATCTCTCCTTCCGAGAAAACGATCCTTTTAAATATCCCGTCTTTTCCGTGGTGAAATAAAAATACTCTAAACCATGAAATAATGAAGTGCTCTTTTTTTTTTTTCTTGTCACACCCCAACAATATTTTAACTCTTCCTTTTCGACATTATGTATAATGAACGAAATCAACTCAATCAATGTACGCTTATAGAATGTAATACATGATGGGTTAAACTTATATTTAGAGAATAAATAATAGAGATGCGGTGGTTCGGGTCCACTAAAAATTCATGCCTCGGCCATCAAATTTACCTTTCATGTATTTCGAGGCTTAAACGGGCCACTTGACCAAAAAGCCAGTTTCCGAGGCCTGAGACAAGTATTATATATATATATATATATATATATATATATATATATATATATACATATATAATTTTTATATATTATATATATATATATATATATTATATATACATATATATATATATATATATATATATATATATATATGGTGTGTTTGTTTATGTGTGTGTGTGTGTGTGTGTGTGTATGTGTGTGTGTGTAACCGTGTATGTGTGTGTGTGTGTGTGTGTGTGTGAGTGTGTTACGTATATTTATGTACGTTCAATGGGCTAAATTGCTGATTACTGATGAATTCACATAATCAAGATTAAGTCACATAAAAATGAGCAATATTTGGATATGTATAGGTTCGTAAGGAATAATGTCATACGTGGGAGTATGCTGGTTAACTTGTTAACCCTAGCTGGCGAAAAAATCAACGGTTGAATGCGTTCTCCGTGTGAGCCTGCCCTTTACGTGATAGGCTTATCGATTTCGGACGATCAATATCGAGACCCTGTGAATGGCCAAGATGGACGGTGTGCGTGTGTCGTGGTGTTTGTAGAAAAGTTTGGCCAATGTATTGGGCCCAAAAGTGATTCTTATATACACACATGCATCAGCTCTTTGCGAACTCGGCTGTCCCTGAACTCTATAGTAGTATCGGGTAGGAAAAGGCATCGTTTTCACGACATCGTGCAACGTTCGAGTGGATCTCATTGAGGAATGACAACCAACACATAAACTTCATTTTTAAGTATAGTACTATAGCTCTCGATGGGGAATCACACGCGGTTCCAAAGAAGTGAGTACTTCAGTTATGATGCTTGATGTTACCTGCTGGTCAGAACTGGGTATGACATAGCAAACATTAATTGGATGTATGAAATGGCCGCAGATCATCTTTGGACATGAAATCGGTTTTCAGGAGACTTGGATGCATAAAGATGCATCGTTTCCTACTAAACAAGGATGCCACTGCATTCTTGTTGGGAACATTCGTGACATATTTCTGTCTCTATGTCGGACATACGAGGTCACACGTCTTGTCAAAACCTGTCTTGGAAAGTCGAGCAGCGGGAAGTCACGATAGCAAAGTTTCTGGAAGTGCTCGGGGCGACTCGCGTGTGCTGTCTGATGCCGATGGACAAAATCATCCAAAAACAGATGCGCCGTTTAAGCCCGGGTACCTGCGTGAACCAGTGGATCCACATACGTACAGGTATATCCACAGAGCAAATGACACTTGTGTGGACATCAATGACTACGATACCGACATGTCCATTATCTTCTTGGTCCTCTCGGCTCCTAAGAATTTCGCACGACGAGACGTCATACGCCAGACCTATGGGAACTCTAGTGCGTGGTCCCCGGCAAACATTATGGCGCGGACTGTGTTCCTCCTCGGCTCAACCACAGATATGCTTTTACAAACACGTATTGATATGGAATCCGAGAGTTACATAGACATCGTGCAGGAGGATTTTGTCGACAGCTACTGGAATCTGACCCGAAAGACGGTGATGGGGCTCAAGTGGGCGACTCTGTTCTGCAGACAGGCGCACTACGCCATGAAAATCGACGACGATACGATGATGAACCAGAAAAGGCTGGTGGCCCACTTACAAGGGGCGCCACGGAGAGAGTTCACTCTGGCCAAATCTTGGATGAACCATCGTGTGGTTCGCGACAAAAGCAGCAAGTTCTACTTGTCTGAAGAGTATTACCCGCCCAAAACTCTGCCAAACTACATGGATGGGCCAGCGTATATGATGTCCGGGGACCTGGTAGAGAGGGTGTACCGAGTTGCCATCACACTACCCCTCTTCCCTCTGGAGGACGTCTTCGTGGGGATGTGCTTACAAAAGCTGAAAGTGCCGATTAGAAACACGCGAACGTTTTTAGGCAATCGAATCAAGAAAAATGCTAAAATCGAGGAGGCTGAAAAGAGGGCGAAGTCGACAACGCTCATCTCAAACATGGATATTGGGAGCATGATGTGGATGTGGGAACTGGGTCTTGTGAAAGACGACTCCATGTCAATTAAGTCTGCCTGACCAATAGCGACGTGCATGGCATATTTTACCTTGAGTATTATGATTTGCAATGGAAATAGATTATTTATACCTCCAACAATGCTTCCTTATTATTCGATACTATAACTGTGATGTGATAAGTGTAATGCATAACAGTTAGTAAGTGTATTTGGCTCAAAGAGTGACATAATGATTATGGTCGATCGGATAAACGCGCTTTGGTTCCTGCTTTTATCACTAGATGTTTATACTGCGTAAATGTTTCCAGTTATGTTCTCAGTAATGGTCATTATTATAGTATTGAAAACAGTGTCAGTGGTATTTCCCACTATTTTATTCTTTATCAAAGCAAGATGCGTGGCAGTGACGTGAACATGATATCTATGGGATAATCAATATCATAATACATGTACGTGCTTTGACACAGAAAACATCTCTAATGTGACCCTCTATAGTAAACACGAATACAAAAGAGTAATGATTTTCCAACCGCATTTCTCCTTCAGATACGTTTTATGATTACACATGAGAAACACATTGCCGTAAAAGTCATAATATATATATACAGTGTATATATATATATATATATATATATATATATATATATGTATGTTAATATTTCTCTGTGTATGAAATTGTGAATTATAATTCTAGATGAAAAAAAAGTTTGTCGTCCCTACCTAAACGTATAACAATCATTTTAATGGCAAACATGACTAAGCTATTGTTCGTATATCGGTGCTTCTTTCTTCATTTCATGGAGTTCTTCAAAGCAGAGTCAGATTACATGTATGTGTAATATCCTTAATCTTCACATCTACATGTTAGATCTATATCTGCACAACAAGAAATTGATACGAATATTTTACCTATAGATCCTGGTTGGAAATGAGATCGACAGGACGTTACTTGATCAGTAAAAATGTAGGGGTAAAAAAGAGGCGACGAAATATACGATTTCAATTCTTACCCAAAATATGGAAATTATCTATAAAAAGGATTACGTTTTAGCATGAGGCTATGGATTATGCATCGCCTTGGGGAAAATATATAGTTTATATTGCAGAAGAATGTGAACTGGTGAAAGCTTTAATAAACCGTTCATGCATCAGATCTCCTCTGCACTGAGAAGTTGTGTTCATCCGAATTATTGCATGATAGAGTTTGTTCTTTCAGACCTTAGTTCGCAATATCGATAATAAAACCACACGTGAAACCATGCTACTGGATGACCCGTGTTAAGTCGCTTGATCTTTATTTCGTATATAATACCCAAACACGTTGAACTCAAACCTCCTTGGACCAGCAAACTTTGTCCGCACTGACTGTTTATTGTTTACAGTACGCAGAAAGAGACTTTATATACAATCATGTAGTATAGTGTGTTAACAATGATCGTCATTACGACATAAGGGTCCACATTATTTTTTTTTTTCTTGTGGTGCGTTCTCTGCCGTTTGGTTCAATAAAATGTATAAGTTTGAAATTTTGTTGGCCCGAAAAATTAATGTAGACCTAATACAGTGGCCAGAATTAAAACAGGAGGAAACAAAGAAATAGTTTTCTCTATTTTTGTGTGTATAGGCCTAAATACTAAATTATACAACTATAAATGACATTTGTATTGTATATTATCTCATCTGTTCTGTCTTTTCGTATCGAATATTTCACTTGGAATCACGATGATAATTATTATGCTAACCTATAATAAACTTCAAAAAAATCACATTAATTTTGTTACCATCACTTCACATTCATAACCATCTTGATGATTAATGTATGGAATAATAATCGATATTACCGTAGGTTAGTATTTGTCAAATATATACAATAGATAATAGGAATATAAGGACTTGTACATAAAGCTTTGTCAACTCTGAAGACCATAATCATGTTATGAGCATATACAGCTTGTACAGTCGTATATTAGTTTTCAACCGTGCACAAAATCAACTAACCAATTCCCTGTATTATAGGTTAACCAAAACTTTATAGCGCGCTTCAGCTTTCAGATCTGATGTGCAAATTCAGATGGTATTAATCATATCATGTGATGATAAATCCGTTAAGATAATTCAGTTACAAAATTATAACTTAATCAAGTAAAACAAAACAAAACAAAACAAAACCAAAAAAAAAAAAAAAAACCCTGATCTATAAACTTCTTCATATCCTGCAAAATCGGAGGTAAAGCAGCAGAACATGACATCATAAAGAAAATGCTCAGGTGGCAAACCCCCCTTAAGAAACTTAGTTGTCCGGGCCGATTGGGCAACCAAAAGTTAACCTTTTTGGAAGTTTGGTGACCCGACGTTAGTTTATTTTCAATGGCCAGGGCCACTGCTATTGTCAAGCCCTGCATCAGATATGAAAACTTGGAGAACACGGTTTATTCTTACGCTATACAATAGTATCACTTTTTGTATGTACTGTATGTTTATAAGCACAATGTATGTATGTAGGTATGTATGTTTATAGATATATATCATGTATATACATACATTAAATTGTGTGTATATGTGCGTGAAAATGTTAGTGTATTATGTGAGCTTATATCAATGTTAAAGGGAAGGTAAACCCAAAAAGCAATGTTGATTGAGCGAAAGTAGCAACATTAGTAGAACACATCAGTGAAAGTTTGAGGAAAATCGGACAATCGATGCAAAAGTTATGAATTTTTAAAGTTTTGGTGTTGAAACCGCTGGATGAGGAGACTACTAGAGGATATGACGTATGAGTGGACAACAATACAAAGAAAATATAAAGGAAATTCAACAAAAATTCACTTTTCTAGAATTATGAAAGAGCAATGGACCAACCTCTTTCAGAAAGCAGGGGGAATAATTGCTACCCCTAACATATGTCAATATCAAGTTGATGGAATTTGTAATTTTCATGAAACATGAATTTTTGTAGAATTTTCTTTATATTTTCTTGGTATTGTTGTCCACTCAAACGTCATAACCTCTAGTAGTCTCCTCGTCCAGCGGTTCCAACACCAAAACTTTAAAAATTCATAACTTTTGCATCGATTGTCCGATTTTCTTCAAACTTTCACTGATGTGTTCTACTAATGTTGCTGCTTTCACTCAATCCACATTGCTCTTGGGGTTTATCTTCCCTTTAATGTAGACCTACAGCTGTATACTGTTGGAAGCAATAAATGCCTATAATAATGGCTTGCAGTCTCACATGTAAATAACATTATGCACGCACGCACACACACACACACACACACAAATGTATATTATAATATATATATATATATATATATATATATATATATATATATATATATATATATATATATATATATCTAAGGTTTTAATCTCATATATATATATATATATATATATATATATATATATATATATATCTTATTTGTTGCTTGAAGGTTTGCATGGTAAAGTAAATATAATCACACTATAGCCTGCTCCGCCAAACCTCTTAACGGTCCTTGCCTCTCTTTCCCTTCTCTTGTCTGTTATTCTATGCTCTCCGGTACAGTGACAACTCCCTCCCTCTACATGTATTTTCAATTCCCACCTAACTCTCCCTCTCTTGTATCGATCTGTTATTTTTCCCTCCAAGACCAGAGACCTTCGTTCAATTACTGACCGTATTATACTCTGTTCTTCCAGTATAGACACTCATCGTTTCCTCGGCGTGTCCCTAGCCAAGGTTGAGGACAGGTCCAGCCTTGTGACCAATTCAGGCCTACTCTCTATAAAGAGGGGCGTGGTAGCGTGCCGTTCGAGCCCGCCCGGGCTAAGGATAGCTGGCAGCAGTCGCTTCTCGGTATAGATGCGATGTGCAACCAAAATTGGGTTCGACCATTACGAGGGGCGAATGAAAAGTTTTGAGCTTTTTAAGGGACGGTGTAGTATTGGTTGAAGTGAGAATTCAACATGTAAATTTTTGTTATATACTTATAAACCATTTCATGAAATGTTGAAAAGCTTATTCTAAAAGGAATTAATTTTCTTAATGATGAAAATCGGTTTTGAAGTGGCTGAGATATCCAAAATCAAAGTAAAACAAAGCGATCCTAATAAAAGGTGGGTCAGACCTTTTATTTGGATTGCTTTGCTTTGGATATCTCAGTCATTTCAACAAATTTTCATCAAATAAACTTTGAATTGCTCTTAGAATTTTATGCTCTTTCATATTTCATAAGAGGTTTCGCATTATCTCTCTCTCTCTCTCTCACTCTCTCTCAGAAAAAAAAAAATAATCATGAAAGCTCCATCTCAAACAAACTGTATCAACCTTAACATGGAAAAGATTAAGATAATTATGAAGAGCAAATTCGGTCCATGGAGTTTTTCACATACCTTAAAACCATCCACCAAATTTCTTGGTCACAGTACGATGGACTACCTCCAGAAGTGTTGTAATATCAAAGGACAATCATTACTCTGACCTACTGATGAAACCCCCACGAAAGAACATTGAAAAAAAAAAAGAGAGGCCGGAAATGATCACCAAAAGAGTACACCCACCATGTTTATGTATTTTCCATTCATTTATCTATTTCGCTTAGGCCTATCTATTCATTTATCTAAGTTAGTTTTGTTTTCACACAGTGGCTCAGTCAGTGAGTTGAACACTCATTTTTCGTGGAGGCCCTGCGTGGACAATCAAAACACAAAGAATTCACCATTCATATCCTGATAGCCAAGTCGGACTTCCACCTCTTCCCGAATCTCAAAAAGACGGTTGTATGGCTTGACAAGCCATTATACGCCCCTGCACCACCTATGAGGACGTCATTGATGCCGTCGACTGCTAGCTGGAAGACCAACGAAAAAGAGGAATACCACAGCAGTATTCCTATTGAGGCACTCCATCACCACTGGACGAAGACTGTGGACTTATACAATGTACTTACAAGTTATAAAAGATATAGGACAAGTCATATGCCTCTCACAATCTCTCCGATCGGTTGAGGCTCAAAACTTTTCAGTTCGTCGATCGTCTCTCGTACGGAGATTGATTTGTGTTCAAGCGAGTCCTGACCTTGCATAGTCTCAGTAGGCCTAAAGCCAAGGAGGTCAGCTCCTTCGTTTTTTTCTTCATCATCATCATCATCATCATCATCATCATCATCATCATCATCATCATCATCATCGTCGTCATCATCGTCATCATCTTCATCTTCATCTTCTTCTTCTACATCATATTCTTCTCCTTCATCATCATCATTTTCTTCTTCCGTTTAAGGGACGGTAGTTTTGATTGAGTCGGGCGTCAGGTTTCCAGCTTTTTTTGTGAGATAATGAGAAACCTCTAAAGAAGTATGCAAGAACGTGTATAGGGCCTAATTCTGAGTGGGATTCGTAGAGCTTGACCGAAAATTGGTTTATTTGAGAAGGCTGAGATATCCAAAACAAATTAAAGGGATTCTAAAACGGTGATGGGCCTACCTTTTCAGAATCACTTTGTTTTACTTTGTTTTTGGATAGGGCCCATCATCCTCAGCCATTCAAAACCAATTTTCATCAAATAAATTTTGAATTCCTCTCAGAACTGGGCCTTTATATCATATACCTAATATGGTAAGCTTTGTAACATTTCATATGGTTTCTTAGTATCTCACAAAAAGTGAATAATATAATAGCTCTGAAAGAGTTCTCATCTCAATCAGTAGAGCCCATTGGGCATCCCTAGACCCTAAAGGGACGCAGGGGTGTAATCTCACCTCCCTGCTTTGAAAGAAGATAAACGTATGGATGCTTTGTTATGCCAATATTAAGAGATGGAGTTCCAACTGGCTGTATATAATTATTCAAACAGCTGCTATTTTTCTATTGATGCACAAAAGAATTCCACAGGTGCGCTTGTGCCTTTGATGATCAGGGTTCCATGCCGCCGTCTTTTTGAGCAATCTGAAGATTCATTTTAAACTCTAACATTATATCGTCCATATTCTGCTTGTTTATTTGTCAAATAGAATGAATGTTCTCTTAATGATAAAGCATATGAAACAAAAGTAAATCCCGCTCAAGATTATGTGCAAAAATGTATATAAACCTGAGCTGTATGTCGTGAAAATATTTGAAACTGTACTCTCACTACAAAGCCGATTTTATCATCTTTCCGACAAATGAAACTGATATGGCATAATTTTCGAGTATAGTTCTTTATTCATTTATATGTTAGATTAGTGTATAAAAAAGTCATGTAAAAACGAGTAATTTTGATTTTCATTTCATCAATTTTTGTACATTTTTTATTCGCACATCCCCGTGCCTGTACTACTAATGTGCCGCTTGCGGTTTTCTAAGGGAAGGCGAAAAGCAATTACCATCATAAAGACATTGAACTCATGATTATCTTCCTTTGAGAGTGACGAGTCATGATGCAATGCCACATGAATCAATTATCTTCCTATTTGTGGGGCAGCTCCAGTTTAGCACATACTTCAAATATTTCTGAGTGGCGGCATGAAACATGGCATCAAAGGGAATGAGACTGTTGTTAACTCCATTTCTCAAACCTCCTTGGTATGCGTAGTGATGACCTCCCAGCTAACACAGTTTAGTTCCCTGCTTTTCCTGATAGATGTAGGCTATGGCAATTTGTCAATCAGTCGCACCAACGCCTAGATTTTGTTGTTGCTGTTGTTGTTACCTTGAGCTGAGGTCAGAGTTGTTTGTTTTTTTTTTTGTTCTTCTCAAAGATCTGACTTCTAGATGTTCTCCGCGTCACTGGGTCAAATGACAAATCATAGTTTCTGGTGTCGCACAGCATCTTCGAATTTTGAGTGATCGGTGAGTGGTCACCTCTGAGCGATTTCGATCCGATTAGATCACTCTTACACGAACATGACGAATCTTACACGTCCATTGAATGCACGCGTAATGTAAACTTGTAAACAAGTTAGCTAGCTCCAGCATGAATACGAGTCGGCGAAGTGCCGTCGCGCGTCGCGGTGGCAGACAGTCATTGTAATAGTCGCCTGTGAAAGCGATGGATGTATTTTACTTTTCTATTTATTGACAGAATCGTGAAATAGGCCCTATGCCTCTATTGATGCCCTGGTTCCTCCTCCAAAAAGGACTGCGACAGAGCTGTACAAGAAGGAATTTTACACGGTGAGTGAGTGTGCGAAGTGCTGTGCGTGGTGCTTTTACGTGAGAAGCTGTGTCAGCAGCGTCATGTCAGTCAGTGCCACAGCCAGTCAGTGGTCAGCGATGCCCCATCAACGTCATTCTGCGTATGGAAACAGTATCATTTCGAAGATGATGTTTTAGGGCTGTTTTGCACACCAAATGAGAGATTCCTTCATATAAATGTCAATTCTTTACGGTCGTGTAAGCTGGAATTTGATATACACCAACAATGAAATTCTCTGGGTTTTTTTTACAAGTAAGTTTAGTTGTCAGTGCAGTGCAGTGCCAGTGCAGTGATGTAGCAGTGTCAAAGTGTGTGGTGCCTGATATGGTCCATGAGACGTGTGGTGCCCATATACACACAGTAAATCCAGGTCACAAGGTTGTCGAGGCAGCGTGTATGCGTACAGTGTACACAAAGTGCAGGAGGATCCAATCATTGAACAAACATTATTATTTACAGTTACACAATGAAGAGTGAAGTATTCGCATTGTACCACACACACAAAAAAACCCCAACAACAACCCAATATCTTTATCAGTGAATTCCTTTCCTTTGCTTTCTATTCAGTGATGCTCATCAGTAAAAGCAATAGATGTCAACATGAGTGACACGCTAGCAACCATCAATGTCGACCAGCTGAGCAACGCCGTGAATGCCGTGGTCCAGGCGGTAGCAGTGGACAGTCTTTCCTTGGACCCTTCCCCTTCGCCCTCGCCGGAGAGCCACACTAGCATCCCGAGCCGTCATAGTGATGGGCACGTGGACACGTCTGCCGCAGTGGGGCAGGGTCCTGGAGCCATACTGTCGCTGCCTGGAGAAGCGGCAGTTCCCACATCTTCTATTCCTTCGGCCCAGCTGACAACTCCTGTTTCATCTCAACAGAATAATGCGGCCGCAACAATACAGGTTAGCAGAAACATGCCTTCTTTTCTCTGATGTGTTGAATTCTTTCAATACCATTTGCTGACTGTTGTAATGTTGCCATAGGTAAAGCCATGGTTACAAAGTGTAGTTCAGACCTCTTCACAGAGTTTTTTTTTTAGCCTCAACACATAGAGAAGTAAAGTGAGGTCCTCCATTATGATCCCACTTCAGTGATCTGTCACCAGCAGCAACCTGGTGGTGAAACGTGTTCTCAGTAAGATTCGAAGAAAGGGAGGTCTTATGTGTATGTGTGAGAGAGCCTAGGGTCACAACCAATTCATTCATTTATTCAAGCATTCATTCATTCATTCATTCAAACATTGAAGTTATGCAGAATCATTACAATGAACATTTACATACTGAATAACATTATGTACATTGAAGTTTATAATATTTTACGTAACGTAGCACTGTTTATAAAGAGGAGGAGGCAAAGCCAGTGTTGTCGTCCATCCCAACCCTGTGAAGTGATCTATCCCACATACATACACTCAGTTAAAAATATGCTTTTTGTCGTAAGATGTGGTACAGCAAGGTGGGGGGGGGGGGGGGGAGTTTTTTCCTCATAGGTGAAAGTCCAAGCTCCAGATCTAGATCCAGTTCAGGGCAGTATCACTTGGTTTGGCAAGTTCTGCAAACCCTCCTGGGAACTTCCGCCGGTGGTACATGTAGTCCTCCACGATGTGACGCAGGGTTTGGTCAGGATGGCCGCAGTCACATGCTGGGCTATCCTACAGTAGAACCTCCATTTGTGTAGATGGTGACCTGTCCTTGCATGGAGGGTTCGGATGCGGTTCAGCGTGAGCCACTGTTATTTCGAGGGAGGTTGAAGCCCTCTGGCTCTGCTGTAAGGTCAATGATGGTGTTGCACATGAAATAGTGGTTGTCCCCACGTGACTGGCAAAAGACAGAATGTTGTTGACAAGATGATGCTTGTTAATACAAAATAACATACTGAAAAACTCTCTTGTCTTTTGTGAATATTGCAATCTGGTGGCAATGTTGTCAATTTTTTGGTTGCAGGTTACAGCAGCATCATCATCATTATCATCAACACCCATGGCATTTCAGGCGAAAACTCCAAACCTGGCAAGCCCAAAGAATCCGGTCCGCATCGCTCCCAAGCTGCCTGCCGCCGTCACCCTGAACCCTTTCACCCAGCCTCAGAAACAAATGATGATACTCAAGCAAATAGGTAGGGAAGTTCAGTTGTCAGCTCCTGTATATTACATGACCATCATAATTTGTTTATACCAAACGTCCCACTGGGTCATGAACAGAAAGAAATCAAATGCTGTAGATATTGTAGCTGAGATATTTTTGTGACAAGTAATGGCATGGTAATGATTGTTGTATGGCGATCACATTACATTGATGAAGGAATTTGATAACACATTAATGTTGGGAGCATCTTCAAATTGAGAAAAATTTATGAGATTTGAAGTGGTCCTTTTGACTGCATTTCATGAGGGACTTTCTGTACAGATACCTTTTAATAGCAGCTGCCATGCTAGCAAGCAGAAATCCCAGTAGTTATCGGGTGACATGGCTTCTGTAGCATACTTTGATACTGTTCTGACTATATGGCGAGATGTAATTTTTATGTAATTTCATGGCAAGCCATGTATAATTATATGTAGCAACTCAGCAGAGCACTTGCCATTCTGTCAGGAAATACTATAGATATGAAAATATTTCTTACTGTTGTAGTTGGAGATTGGAGAATAGGAAGAAGCAGGGGACAGAAAATAAGAGAAAATAGCCATATTATTGGTCCAGTGTATAAAACTGGCCTCTGGCCATTAGGCACAATGATTGCACATTCTGCCCAAGAATTGTGACAAAATGTTTGGGGATTGCACATTTATCACTGAAAAAAACAATGACAAGAAGGAAAGCATGTAGTTACTCTTTACCAAGGGGTTCGCGAAATGCTGATGTGCCTGATGATCATATTTGACCCCTACTTCTCAGGAAGCAATGTTGTCCTAGTTCCTGTGGCGGCCCAGTGTCAGCCAGGACACAGCCCAGTGGGGAACGTGGGCCAGGTGTCATCGGGCAGCACGCCCCAGGGCAGGAATACTCTAACTCTGATGCAGCCTGCTGCTGGAAATAACGACACATTGTATGCTAGCAATCTTGTGCAAGGTGTGGTCCCTCCAGCAGTGTATGCTCAGCAAAGGTATGTACTGACTGTTACCATGCAAGCTAACCGTGCTCCTGGGTACAACTGAAATGTGGGACTCTTTTTTTTTTTTTTTCTGTGAACAATGCTAATCAAACAACATACTTGGTAGGTTTCATGCAACTTTTTTAAAGAAGTAGACGTATTGGAATTTTTTGAGAATGCGATGAAATTGAATGAGTATGATTTTCAGTGTTTTTTTTTTTCTTTTATCATTGTTAATGTTGGATATATTTTCTTGAAGTGGAAGGGAAGAATTCAAATGCACAAGGTTCATAGTAGAGCTTGGTCTCATGTCAGAATTAATGAAATAACTACATTGCACCTCAAAATGCAGCAAAGTTGTGCCAGTTTAGTGAATCACAGGATACCTGTGCAAATTTAACTTTTACTTCCATTCTGTGGTGTTTACAAGGACATGTCACTTTTTCAGTGACTTGACAGTTTCACATATATCAAAGCACAAACTTTCTGCCATTTCATATAAACAAATACTTCCTCACATTGGTTTTTGCAGCACAAATTCAGCCACCACTATCCGTAATGGGCAGCCATCCCCTTTGATCAACATGAATATTGCCTTCCACGTACCAAGCCAGGGTCCAGCCCCATCGCTAATACCTGCCAACCAATCAAATGGATCTGGGCCACAAAGCTCTCTGCGGCCAGCCAAAGCAAGATCGCGAAAGCGCTCCTCCCGCCTCGTGCCAAAAGTTGTCAACTTGCCACTGGGAGCATCCAACCTGTATCAAAATAACCCAGCACAACTCACACTTGCACCAAACCAGGCCATAACTTCACACATGCCCATGGGGCCGTTGCTCTCTCCAACGCCCTCTGCAATCGGCGCAACCATAGACACACCACATGACCCTTCTGACCTTGGCCAGCTGAGTTCAAATTCTGGGACAAACTCCCTCTTGACCCCTTCTATCTCCACTCTGAACCTCATGTCACCGACTGGTGGCCTCACGTCACAAGGTCAGGTGTCATTGCTCTCACCTTTGACCTCACTGAAACCTCTGCAAGTTCCCTGCGGCCAACCGGTCAGCGGTCACATGCCAGTGGGCTGCCAGAGGATGGGCAGCAAGCGGGGTCGCCGGAAGTCGCGCGGTCAGGCTAAGGATAGTGCCATTGGGAGTGGCGTAGCGGAGCAGCGCACCCTTCAAGACATTCTCGCCTCCCTGAAGGGGAGGTCAGCTGATTTGACCTCTGACCTTACTGTGAGCTCTTCAGTCTCCAGGGGGCACAGAAACCGTGGTGAATCTGAGCAAGATATATGTGAGTGTTTGCAGGGAAAATTAAAACACCCTTTAACTCTCTTGTTGTAGTATTTTTCCATGTGCAATTTTGATTAAAAGCTATATAAATATATATATTATATATATCACATGCAGGCTTCAAATACTGCATTATTGTTTTTACATTCATATTCCAAATATTCTATTTTGGAGGAAAATACTATTTTATGTGTGTAAGGTGATTACAAAGTCACTTTTAATCATCAATTTTGTTCGATACAAGTGTAGATGTTGTTCTGCAAGTTGTATCAGTGTTCACATATAGTTTTCCAATATAAAGGGAAAACTTGTGTTTTACATCCCAGGACATATCTAGGAAAGGAAAGTTTCTCATCCAACATGTTTTAGTTTCACTGTGAAGGGTCATTAGTGTAAATCTTTGAGAAAAAAAAATTGTGAATTGTAAATCCATGCATTTACATCAAATCTAGTATTTTATTAGGTGTCCCATTCACTCTAAAAGTCCCTTAAGTTTTATTAGGTGTAGTATACCTTGTAGCTTCCTTTCACCTTCTGGTGCTAGATTGTTTTAATTGATCTCTTCTTGTTTGTTTGTTTGTTGCTTTTGTTTTAAATGCAGATATGATGACTGAAGGGACATCTGGTGACCTGTCAGAGAGAGAGTTAGGCCAACAGAGACAAGGCACCATTGTGATGGACAAGCCTGTTCAGAGCAGGGCCAGGCAATCCCTTCCGGACATGCTCTCACTCAAGCCATCCACCCTTGACCCCAAAGCTCTTGGTGAGAACCCTGATAAAAAAACAAAAAACAAAAAACAAAACAGAAACACTCACACACACACACAAAGAAAAAACAGTAAACAAACAAACAATAAAAAAGATCAGTCTGTATAAAATAAGATTGCATTTTTGTACTCTTCATCAGAGCAAGGTGTGATACCTTGCCGGGTAGGTCCACCAAAATCGTTCATGGGATTTGATTTTGTGTGTGTTCTTTTTTGGCATTATGTGTTAATGTCCAAACTTGTTCAAGCGATGTGTTTGCATTAGTATTTGAGAGCACATCATTAGGAAGCCTATTATAGTAGTTCAGCGGAATTTTATCTATTCAGGTTCAATGTTATTACATTTAAAGTGTCGATTATAGTGTTACCATACCAGCAAAGCATGATATGAATAATTTGATGAAAATGCTAAATTTGCTGAGTAGATATGATGAACCCTACAACACAAACAAACACACAAACAAACAAACAAACAAATTGCGATTCCATCCAATTTCATATTCCAGGAATCCATTTTATACTAAGGGTTGTGCAGTACGTGTCACGCTGCAAAATTGCATTTACCAGGATGGCAGGTAGGCAACAACTATTCAGCTATGAACATGTGTTTTGTTGCCATGGTAACTGCAGTTATATCATCTGTAGACCTCCCAACTGTACTTAATTTGGAGGAAAGGATCTGAATATTGACCATTCCCATCTCTTACTTCAACAGGAGTTTCCTATTTTTTTGGATAATTCTAATAATGATAATAATAATGATATCCTACTTTTGAGCCAAATCATCCCTGTTTTTCCATCAGAAAGGTTGGGAGGTCTCATATGTGACCCTGCATCTCAAAGCCACCAAGAAGTCACCAGACACGGATTTTTAGTTAAGGGCAGATTCCGAAAGAGCAGACTCTAAGCTTTAGGATGATAAATAACTCATTACAGTTGGACTTTCCAAACCTATCTAACTAATGGAAAGAAAGTACACATTCTGGAAAAGTACTGAGAAACAAGGCTTTGAAGTTTAAGGTTTATTCAATTGCTTTATCTCACCATGCTCTTCTCTGTGCAGTGAATGAGACAAAAACAGGAGATTAATTCTGTTAGCAACCACAATGGAGGGATTATCAGATTAAGCTGAAATTCTCTCCACTCATTAAAGCACATACAATTCATGACTGACTGGTGGCAACTATAAATCCAGTACCACGACACTTTCAAAAGTTATCTGAGTTGAAAAAAGAGGAGTTTGTAGTAGGGTCTATAAGAAATGAACAGGGGCCTCTAAGACAATACCTAATCACACTATTATACAAAATAAGTGTGTTCGAAAAATTGAAAAAAATCCCCACAAAGTCAATTTGTGTCTTGATCCTAAATTTTGGAATTATGTCGAAGAAGAATTGCTTGTAATAAGAAAATATAAAAAAACCTGAATATTGAGAAGGTTGACCCATTTCACCTATTTTGGGTCCTCTTGTACATTTATGGTGCACAACTTTTTGTTGGTTTTGTGCACATATAATAACTGAAAATCCAAACGTCTTTGAAATTGGGGGGGGGGGGGGGGAAGGGATAGGGGTAATGGCTGTTAGTGTTAGTAAATTGTTACAAACGGGACAAGCAACATTGCACACCAAGTGCAATGTCAGATTAACCCATCAAGACATTATTATTGCTGTAAAACTCTTTATCTGTACACATCAGCCAAGGTAAATCAGACCCAGTGCTCTGTTGGTATATGACGAGTTGCACAGCAATGAATGTCAATGTGTATTTCTGGGGCTGGTTTAATGTTTGTGTTATTGTTCTTTATTTTTGTTTCTTGATTCAGGTGTGTTCACTAAACAGGTCATCCAACCCAACACGCGATTTGGCCCGCTGGTTGGACGACTGAGTAGCAGCCAGATGTCCAGAGAGCATGACGTTCCTGAGGCTCAGTCGTGGAATGTAAGTAAACCCATTTCATTCATTTCCTTCTGTCTCTTTGGCAAGCACATTGCCACTAGTGGCTACATCATGAATGAAATGTGGTGTATTATGAACATGCAGTTAGTTAACCCTTTGAAGAAGAGTCTGGAGAATACTAGGGCAGGTGTTTATGGGAAATGCGTGTTATAGCAAAAATCAAACACTATATTTGTGTGCCTTGTTGACATACTGGTGTTGTAAGGATTTTTAAACCTATTCTTAAGTTATCTTCTGTTTTCAATGTAGTGGAATCTTTCACACGCAAAATTGATTGTAAATGATGCGACTTGAGGGTGAAATTACTCTTTTTATGTGGTTTTGATTGTTTAGCTTATGTATCCACATACTCCCTTGAAATTTGTTTGCAGGAAAAATATTTATAGTAACTGTAAATTTAACATGAAGTACCCATGTATATGCACTCTCTCTTGCTGTGCTTAAAATACTATTCATGCCCATTGTACAGATCTATTCATCAGGTAAGCCGACTCTAGTGGGAAACGTGCTGCACACTGATGATGAGAATACTTCCAATTGGATGATGTTCGTCAAGCTAGTGCCACAACGAGGGCAGCACAACCTGCTGGCATTTCAGAGCGGCATTCACATCTACTTCTCCTCTTGCCAGCTCATCTCTGCAGGCGAGGAGCTGATTGTGTCTTACTCAAAGGAGTATAACCAGTTCAGAGGTGTGTGATCTGTGCATTTCTATTCTAGAGAACATGACAAGACACTGTTAATGATTACAGGAACTCAAGAAGAAAAGTCCATATTTGCTGACTAATGCAAGATCATAGATATTTAAACTGTAGAATTTGAGTTCTAAAGTAACCACAAGGTCAACTTATCAAATTTCTGTCTTTCATTTCACAGTCAAAATGTCTCTTTTACATAGGATGTACACATACATTCTTGTGATGTACAAATCAGAAATGTGAGTGAAATTTGTAGGGTAAAATGACAACATGTAAGTGGCATGATATCATTTTTGTGTACTTTTCTATTGCCAGCTACCATTAAAAAGCTGTGATGATTTGGCTTGTTTGAGATTTAGTAGCTTTGCGCACACACCAGCTTGTATGTGTGGGACTGTTGTCAAATAGCATCTGTGTTGAGAGACAAAGTCAACCTCAAGTAAAACAGATAATAATGACGGAAACACATACTTTTCATCATTGCTGTATTCAGCTTATCCTGTGATACTAATTTGATTCATAGTCGGGACCTTCTGGGGATTTTGATCTGGCCAAATGTTTGACATGTTTATGAGAGCATGTTCATGAAAGGAGTGTTAGATTGTAGGTCTTCATAATGGCAGGTTGTCATTGCTGTGAGAGAAAAAAGGTCCTTTAACCATGCATTGGAACCTTGCCATATCACAGAACCATCTCATAGTATAAAAATGTGATTTTGCAGGTTCCAACTCTTCATATTTCTTTGTTTTTGTACCCTGATATTGTGAGTAACCTGATATACGTGTAAAATGGTCATTTTCATAACTTTTAGGTCCTTGTCATTCAACAAGGTTTTATGTACTTGTACCAATGCACAGGAGTGAGGGAGAAATGTGAGAGTGGGGCAAGATGTGGGCAGTGTGGTCAGCGGTTCGGTCATGACACACAACTGGCACAGCACCTGCGGTACTGCCAGCAGGCGGACGACGACGCTCCCCCTGTCGGCCGCCGGTTCAGGTGCGAGCTTTGCCCGCGCTCCTTCACCTCCAGCACCAAGCTCAACCTACACCTCCTGGTCCACATGGGCCTCAAGCCCCACCGCTGCGAGGTGTGCGGGAAGGCGTTCACGGACCGCAGCAACATGAAAGCACACCTCCTTGTCCATACAGGTGAGGCTTTCATTCATGTGCCATCAAGCTACTAGAAGGCAGATTTCTCAATTTGCTGCATTTTTTTTTTCCAGCTTGTTTCTTGAACAGCATCACTGTGATGGCTTATTATCTATATCATGCTTAAAGGTAGTACCAAATATTTTTTTTAAAGTTTTTTATATGTCATACAATGCTGGGAAGTAAATCTTTAAATAAGATATGATTCACAGATGGTCCTGTTTTTATTCTGTGTAAGGTGTGGATACATTACACGATCCTGTAATGTACAGCGATACCTCCTACTGCTTTCCTTGCAATACACATTCATTGCATGATAGCTTCATAAGGCATGGGCAAATCATATCATGGATTTTATTTCAATGTCTCGAGTGAAATTTGGATTGTGGCTTCCTCCTAATTTTAGCTCTTTGACTGACTGCAGAAAGGTTATGAACAGAGTAATATTGGTTGGTTCATTGCATTTCATAACGTCAAACTGATGAGTAGAGGAATCATCCATATGTGGTGGTGCTGTGTGCAGTAGGTTCTTCAAGACATCCTGTTTTGCATGTAGGAGAAAACAGAAAATGGGATAGAACAACTGTGTAGTATACTTTGTAGATTGACAAAGGCAGGACATCTGCATCCATGATATTTCTCTTTCCTGTGTTACTCTCTTCAGGGGTCAAACGGTTCACTTGTCCAGTGTGCCACAAGTCCTTCCGACAAAAGATCCACCTCAAGTCCCATCTGGTCACCCACTCGGGGGAGAAGACCCTCCAATGCCCCATCTGCAAGAAATCCTTTGGCAGGCATAGCGACGTGAGCTATCACATCAAGCAGCACACCGAGGGCAAGAAGGTACGTGGATACCCATCTACTGCCGATTAGGGCATACATCTGTGTACACCTTGGTGTGAGTGGATGGGGTTGTTGACTGCAGGGAAATGAAACCCAGATATATATGTGACCCTGCACCACAAAACCAACAAAAAGTCGCTAGACATGGATTTTCAGTTAAGGGCAGATTGTGAAAGAGCAGACTCTAAGCTTTAAAATGATATATAACTCAATCCAGATGGACTCCCCTAACCTACCTAAATACTGGAAAGAAGGCACACACTCTGGAGAGGTGTGAACTGAGAAAAGAGGCTCTGAAGTACATGGTCTATTCAAGTGCTTAATCTTTTAGCAAGCCGTGCTAGCTGTGCCATGAAAGGGACAAAACACAGGATGTAGACCACCGGAGCAACAACAATGAAGGGATTATTAGATTACGCTGAAATTAAGCATGTTCCATTAGCACAATCTGCACATGATTAATGCTAACTTTCAAAAACTTTCAAAAGTTATTAGACTTGAAAGTGAAGAGTGTGCAAAGGATTTCAAGACATGAAAAGCGGCCTCTAAGTTATACCTGATCATTCTACTCTTCCCCAAAAAAGGGTTGTAGAAAAACTGCTAAAAACACACTTTCTCATTCATGTTAAGATACCAAACTGAAGTATAATGTAGAAGAAGGATAGCTCTTTAAGAAAATATGAACAACTCAAGACTGACTTGGTTGAACCATTTCACCTTTTTCAGTCCTCACTTAGAATCAAGGGGTACAACTTTTTGTTTGTTTTGTGGTGCACGGTCACATATGTGGATTGAGTGAGTGCAGCAATATTAGTAGAACACATCATCAAAGTTTGAGGAAAAATTTGAAAATCTGTTCAAAAGTTAGGAATTGTGATGTCACACATGGACAGCAATTATCATTTCTTTTTATGAAAAGTACACATTCCTTTGACTTGCCACTAATGTATGTTTAGGGTAATATTATTCCCTCTGCTCTGTGAAAGAGGTGAGTCAGTTATATTGCAGCTTTCAATCAATCATGACAAATGCACCAAGTGGTAGACTCCATTCCCTCATCATAGACAATAAAAGCCAATTTCTGAACTACTGTTATTTTGACTGCATGAATTCTTTTAGATAAAAACTGATGCGTGCTGTTTGTACACTTGATGCCAGCTGTGCTTAGAAATTGGTGAAAAATTGGGAGGAATGCATAGAGGGCTACTACAGAAATGCTGATTGTTATTCATTTCATTGTCCGTCGTATTTTTACATCAAAGTGTTCTTCAGCTGTGAGTTTCTTTTACTCTACAGGAGTGAAGATTGAGTGTCCATATCCTCTCTGAACAAATGAACGTCATGTTACCTTCTTAGTGCGTTGCTGCTGAGCAAACCTTACCACCATAAGATTCTTGACAGTCCCTCTCATATCACAAATATCTGGATATCATTCCTTCTTGAACGCCTTGGTTTTAAACCTACTCTATAAAGTGAAGTAGCTGTTCTACATAATGATGTCCCTGCCATACCATAGCTAAGGGACAGAGAATATCTTACCTTTTTTCCAAGGTGAAGGCAAGTTACACACTATATTTCAGCATGCAGCAAATTCACATTGGAGTCAAAATAACATGTCTGCATCAGATGAATCAGATGACAAAATACCTCAACCATGTTTTTTGGTTTGGTTGTTTGGTGCGTTATTATTATTTTTTTTTTAATTAATTTTTTAAATGCAGATACATCCCACTTGTAACAAAACATTGATTCAACCATTTCAACACTACGTTGCTAAATAATAGCTCTGATTTCATCAATGATTTCATTTCAGATTATTTGCCAAGTGTGTAACACTTCCTTCTGGAAGAAGTCCCAGCTGGTAAGACACATGAAGATCCACACGGGTGAGCGGGACTTCCAGTGTCATCTCTGTGGGAAGGGCTTCATCACCAACTACCATCTCAACCGGCACCTCTTCTCCTGCGAGAGGGAGGAGAGATTCAATCGTCGGCCCTGGCCCGGTGCCGTACCTACTGCCACTCTCGTAGCAGGTTCAGCCCCGATGGATGTATTGGCAGTCGAGGAGGAGAGGCTGGCTCGAGTGCCATCAAGGAGGAAAGGATGGAAGCAGAAATTGCAGGAGGAGCAGAGTCCGCCCCCTGTCCTGAGGAGTTCGCGTGGGAGGCCCATCAGACCGAGAATCCTCCCCAATGAGGTGACTGGACTAGACCATGCCTTGCCCAAGTCCAAGAGGAGGCATCGGGCAACAGCAGTGGCAGTCAAGTCTGAATCTTCAGGAAGCTGCTCTCGTAGATTCCTTGCAGTGCCGGGAGTGAGGGGTTCAGACCCTCAAAGCAGGCAAGGACTTCATTATACTTGCAGTTCCAGCAGCAGTATTCCACCTGTTGCACTGCCCAGGAGGAGTGAGGTTACGAGGAGGATGGCCCTTCCAGGAAGTGCCCAGATGTCTGTAGCTGTGTACGGAGTGCAAGACAGCACCCTGCATGTCAGAGGTCAGCAGTCGTCCAGTACGCTGTCACAGCTTGCTCTGACTGTCCCGCAGGAGTCCCCCATGTCTTTGGACTGTGACACATTCTCACATGCATCGGTCGTCAACCCCTCACAGCTTGAGCCCAGCTACACCTACCCATCTGCTTCTTCCACTGGTGAGATCCATGAGAGTCCCCTGACAGCTCCTCTCTTTGATCTAGGAGAGAGTTCCACAATGTCCGCCGGACCTCAGTCCATGGCTGCGTACAACCCCCAGTCATTCAGCCTCAGCGACAGCCACACGGACTCCTTCTCCGAGACACAGGTGCACTGCAGCACTCCCCAGCCCCTGTTCATGACTGAGAGCACCCTCCCGGACTCCACGGGGGGTACTTCTGGGCAAGGGTGCATTTCAGACCACCCTACTCCTGCCACCACACTCACTGAGGACTCCCTGTTTGGTATCGACCCAAGTGAAGGCTCCAGCTCAGCAATGCCTCAGCCCTCGGGGGATGGGATGGATGACATAACTGTTGATTTGCATGCCATAGAGGGCGCTCTGGACTCTGATGACGATCAGTGCACAGATGAAAGGCGAGGTGACCTACCGTCTGAGCACATTGAAGAATAAATGACAAAACATACCAACTCTTAACACTACATCTTTCAAAGGACATATGGCAGTATGCATTTCTTGGCAGAAAGGTGCTCTTGTAGTAATACCTACTCTACCATGTTTTGCAAGGAAGATGTTTCATTCATAGATGCACATAATATACTGTATAATTTTTGTGTATAAAATCTACTTGTAAACATGTACTCTACTCTGTCCCAGGCTTGCTTAAATGAATTTCAGCTTTGTTAACAATTGACATGTATTGATGCAGGTGGTAGCAATCATTATGATAAAGGGTCTAGGGCAATTACCCCCTGGGCAGTTACCACGGACCCTCCCCTGACCCCAACCCTAATCCTGTCCCTAATCCTAAACCTAACCCTAAACCTAACCCAAACTCCGCACCCTACACCTAGCCCTAACCCTAATCTTTACTCTAACCTTATCACTAACCAGTGGTTAGCTGGGGGGAGGCAATTGCTCTCACGGGGTAATTGCCCTGATACGATGATAAATGCAATGTTGTGTATTTGTGACATTATAGAAGTGCATAGACAACTCTTTATGTTGCCAAAATTCTCATGACTTACATTTGCCATCTCTTGCCTTGGAAACTATAGGTTTTCGAGCTGACATCTCTCTATACTTTGTTTTAAATGTTGTTTTAAGGTCCTTGCCATCCCGCATTGAAAAGGTTCTCCACAAGTTACAGCTGAAAAAGAACATATTATGTGACCTTGCATCACAAAACCAACAAAAAGTCGCCAGACACAGATTTTCAGTTAAGGGGAGATTCTGAAAGAGCAGACTCTAAGCTTTAAAATGATGTATAACTCAATTCAAATTTACTCCCCTATCCTATCTAAATACTGGAAAGAAAGCACACACTCAGGAAAAGTGTGAACTGAAAAAAGAGGCTCTGAAGTACAGGATCTATTCAAGCGCTTAATCTTGACCAAGCCATGCTAGCTGCGTGATGAAAGGGACAAAACACAGGATGTAAACCACTAGAGCAACAACAATGAAGGGATTATCAGATTAAGCTGAAATTCAGCATGCTCTATTAACACATTCTGTCCATGATTAATGCCTATTTTCAAAGCAGTAGCATTATCCTTTCAAAAGTTATTAAACTTGAAAGTGAAGAGTGTGTAAAAGATTTCAAGAAATGAAAAGGTGCCTCTAAGACATACCTGATCATTCTACTCCCCCCCCCCCCCCAAAAAAAAGGTTGAAAAACTGCTGAAAACACACTTTCCCATTCATGTTCTGAGCCCAAACTAAAGAATAATGTAGGATAGCTCTTTCAGAAAATATAAAAAAGCTCAAGATTGACTTGGTTGACCCATTTCACATTTTTTGAGTCCTCGCGTTAAATCAAGGGGTGTGACTTTTTGTTGGTTTTGTGATGCATGGTCACAAATAATCCAAACAATATCCAAACAATATCACACTTTGCGTGCATAAGAATGTTTTGTAAAGATGCATACTGCATACATTGTATGTGACATACAGTATTATGTGGTGTTACTATCTTGTGAATCGACAGATATCCATTAACAACTCGTGAAAATGTTGTCTCCCATGACACAAAAGCATGGTATAATGTGGATCCAAGGTGGAAAATCACATATAACTTTTCCTTTTTGGAAAGGAAAAATACCTGTCTCATTCCATTAATGTGGTTCTCCATCACTAATGCAACCAATCATTAAATTGCAGTATAAGTCCCAATTTGTGAAATGTCATATTTCTTGTGAACTATGTAGCATATGTGTACATTCGTAGACTGCCAAAAAATGTGATATAATAGAGTCAATCCTTGCCACAAAATGCAGCTGAAAGACTTGGTCTTTGCATATCTCTTCATTCGTTATTTTGTTCTGCAAATAATACAATGAATTATTGAACATCCAGTGGAAGTTTGGAGGTGCTAATTCTCTTTTGCAAAATGAAAATTTATGAAATGTGCAAAGGTGTCAGTTTTTAGGTCAAATTGCTTTCCTTTTTGACGTCAATGCTATGATTACATAGTTAACTCCCTTATATTTCTAGTGCCCCTCAAAGCATTTCCTTGAATGAATGCAAAACATCTTCAAGTGCGTAGAACATACTGGCAATCAATGTTATGCTATGATACAGTATATCAAGTGGTAAATCTAAGCTTGTGAATGTACTTCTATTAAAGTCTCCTTTGGAATTGTGCAAATTGGAGCTATTGTGTGGTAGTGTATTACCTATTCTGTTCTGTTTCTGTGATGATAGAAAGAAACTACTTTATAAATGATCAAAGATTAAAAGATTAGAGAATATTACTAGATACTGTATTCCCTGTGTGCCCTTTCTTCTGCAGAAATGTTACATATTTTATCTTACATGTAGAAATTCAGATAGATTGTCAGCTTCCTTGTCTAATGCAGGAATCTTAAGTGTGTGTATGTATGCAGGATAGTCACAAGTAACTACAATGAAACACATTTGTGTGGGTTGGTATAGACATAAATAGGAGCACTGTGGAAAAGAAAGAAAAAAAAAATCTTGAAATTGGTGTGAACGTTTTTGATCCTGTTTCATGAGGAATTGTAATTGATTATATAGTTGATTTATATTGTAAGTGTATGGCAGCCTGCGTGGTAAGGAAATTTATAATAGATTATATCTTTTGATAAAACAAAGCCCTGATTTTGCAAATATTACTTGACTTTATTGACTTACAAGCAGCCACATGTGCCAAACTACAACTTTCAAGCACCCATATTCAACACACGCCACACACACACACATCCCAAAGATACTAGTATTGTAGACACACTGTGTGTGCATGCATGCAGTTTTTGTTCCATATGATTATTGGGAAGACTCAATTGCACTCCAGTGAAATCGGGAAAGACGTATAACTCTGATTTATGTCAGACCGTCCCAAGCCAAGCTTGGAGTCAAGTTAGAGGTATGCCCAGGTAGTAAGATAAAATGTACAATGTGTATTCTTAAAACTGAGTTCACTTAGTACACTATGTATGGGGGGTTCAGTGAAATTGGGAAAGACGTATAACTCTGATTTATGTCAGACCGTCCCAAGCCAAGCTTGGAGTCAAGTTAGAGGTATGCCCAGGTAGTAAGATAAAATGTACAATGTATATTCTTAATCCTAACTAGGCCGGGCTATTTAGGTAGATCATAGAGCCGGGGGGGGGGGGGCCTCCCAGGCCCCCCCTCCAGATTTCGGCCGTCGACCGCGCGTTCGCGACGAAAATTGACACACACATTGCCTATGATGTAATCTAGAGTATCACGAAGTTAAATTTAAAAAAAACCTATCATTTATGCTAAATTATGCTAATTTATGCATAATGATGCATGAAATCAGACAATTTTGTATAAATCCCTAAATAAAGCTCAAAATGGGCACATTTTTTGTGTAAATATTCCTTTTAGTGTCCTGAGCAAATATAAGAGAAAAAAATTGTACAATCAGAAAAAATTTCTTAAGTATTTTATTGTTTTTTAAATTTCTTATGTATTTCTTTGTTTTTTCAACTTTTTGTTTTTCATTGTTTTTTCGATGAAACTTGTCCGCGACATTGTTTCGAACAAGAAAATAAGCTATTAATTGACTTTAATTAATAAAACCCTAAAATAATCATGCTTTTATGAAATTTGCCTGTAAGCACAGTTTGCATTGAAATTGTACACGAATTCACGTTTTTGAGCTATTTTGGTCTGACGTGCATGTACATATTTATGCGCAACTTCAGAACCGCGCACCCGAGCATCGCAAATTTGGTGTCAAAAGATGCGGGAGACTCGAAAGAAAAAAGTCATGAAACGTCGCGGCGATAGCTTTTCGCGTTGGCGATACATCGCGCGAAACGTCGAGGGGGGGGGCCTCGGAGGCCCCCCCCGGCCTAGTTAGGGTTAAAACTGAGTTCACTTACTACACTATGTATGGGGGGTTCTGTCTCCGTTTACATCACCAATTTACCAGATACAGTACCATGTGTATCCATAGGTTAGTGTACAAGTATACTTTGCCTTGAGAGTTTCTTGGTAAAACTATGGGCAGAGGTGACTCCAAAAGAACTACTCTCTGAGGGGCACAGCCCCTCAGTGAATAGTTCTTTTTGAGGCACCGAGGGCTATAGTTTTACCAAGAAACTCGAAATTAGGCAAAGTATATTTGTTTTAAAATTTGAATAAAAAATTTAAACAAAAGAAGGGGAAATGGGGGGAAATGCAAAGCGAGAAGTCGTATGATGGATGTGATGTTGTGAAGGGATCCTACATTGATCTTACATTAAGAAGCATGTCGCTGCGCGCGATGTCGGACCTGCTTTGTGATGTTTGCTAAAAATGTTACATTTACAAGCGCCACGCGTGGTGTTAAAGTGGGAAGCAATGCACAATGTCAGAATTGTTTTTATGACGTCACAATTGTTTTGTTAGAAATTGATACATTTCACAGAGCGACGGTACTAGCAGTGCGCAATGTCAAAATTGCTTTGTGGCGTCACAATTGTTTTGCTAGAAATTGTTACATTTCACAGAGTGACGATGCAAAGCTGCACACAATTTCAGAATTGCTTTGTGACATCATTTTGCAAATAGTACACTATTTGCAAAATGTCGTCATAGAAGTGACATCATTTTGCAAATAGTACTTCATGGAGTGTCTTCTTTCTGAAATAGCTGAAAATACCTATGATCACGTGAAACTCTTTCAACCAATCACCAGAGGATAGATTTTTGATCCAAAATATAATATTCAAATGTTGTCAGATACTTCTTGTTCAATCCTTTAACGCAGCACTATTAAAACAGAACGAGACATTCAACAAACTTCAAATGTGGATGAACCATCATAGCCATTTATTGATCAACCATGCTCACAGCATCAGTAGCCCATACACAATATGGCCTGAATGCATGGTAGAACTTTTATGTCTCTTTATTCAGGTGAAGACAGATGTGTGAGTGAATGCTTTCACAATTCAACAGGAAAACAATTTATTGACTGATTGAATTTTCAGATTATTAGCTACAAGTTTTCTGACTTCCTGAAGCAACCACATGTTGATCAAGAACACAGCTTTATCACAGCCTAGTGATCACTTCTGTGCTTTTGTGCATACATAGCTGGTACTTCATGAGATAAACTGATAATGGTACTGGTCTTGTGTAAACTGTATGCTGAAGTGTTGAAAAGGTGAAGAGGTGAGTGTTCAGAGCACCAGTTGAATTATTCACCAGCGAATTCACATATTTCTTGTTTCTTCCTCGAAGCACATCCACATCAAATGTTACATAGTTCTCTGATAAAAGCTGCTGAGGATTATCACAGAGAGAGCCTGGTACCTGGTAGTTCTTCCACCAACGATTGTGGTTCGACTTTCCCCGTAGGAGTCCATTCCAAAACTGTTGTCGGCAGAGCCGACCGCTCTCCATAAACCTCCTCACAGCTGTACTATTTACAATTTCTGCAAGTTCAAAAGGAGACAAATGTCTTCGTCAAAACAAAAAACATCCATAGGTAAGGAAGTATCACACAATAACACAGTCTGAAGCAGGATTATGTAGTGGTCACTAAAAATAATACATTTCTTTATATATGTTCCATACCTTTGGATCTGCACATATGCAATTACTTCAAACTAAACGTTATTTAATCCACTTTGGAATCCTCTGAAATTTAAACTGCCTTAAAAGATATTCAATCTGAATGGATCATAACACTTCAAATAATACAGTAGCACAACTGAATATGACAAACAAACCTAACGATAACACTGCACCTAAAGATCCAATAAGCTTTATTGTCTGTAAATGCATTCTGGCACCTCACCAGATTTTGACACCCAAACCCATGTTACAATGCTTGATGACGGGTGAATTTGAAACAAGATCAAACACACAATGTGCTGATTCCACACCATAAGAGTTTGCAAGCACAGCGTCAAATTTAGGCTCATTCCTTGGTGCACAAATTCCTAAACGTATGCTGAAAGACAAATATTTTCCTTCTTCCACTTATTTCTGTTGGTGTTAATGACGTTTGTTGGAAATCTGCCGGCTCCTTCATGAAACAATTAGTACTTTCAAATTTCTACTTTATCTGTACTTTGTTTTTGTTTGTTTTTGTTTGTTTTTTTGTTAAAGATGTAGGTGTACTCCTTCAAAAACATTTACATGTCCTGCACATTTATGGGCAATCCATGCTCCATTGTCTTAATCATCAGGACTTACCATTCCCAATTTACATGCAGCAAGGCTATCAGTCTTCATCATCTGGAGGTATTCCTAACTCTTCATCGGTCCACTTGGATGGGTCTGGATATTCAAAGTGTCCCTGAAAGATAGAAGAGCACAGTACACATTTGTCACACCACACTACAGACCATGTCGGAGTGGAGGTAGGGTTTTAAATGATTAAGAACAAAATATCATTTTATCTGGAAAGCTGCACTCTATGGACTCATGTCATACACCATTCTAGGCATCATGTCTCAGTTTGAAGGCTCAGATTTTAAGCAGAGAAGAAGATATTCTCTACCAACATATATAATGTTGACAGTCCACAAATGACAATACTATATTCGGAACAGACACATGTACAATGTGCAATTGAATACAGTTGTACCTGTTTATAAGAAAGGCCAAGGTCCATATTTGGCTTACCATCTTTGGAGACTGAAAATGCCATGTGAAGTAATGCAAATATAGATAATCATTCATATGACTGTTTTACATTTCAATTAGCATGTGCACAACATTCCCGTAGCTGAAGAATTTAAACATCTTCTTTTTTTCTTTTTTTTTTCAGAATTCTCTCAAATGGACAATGGACAATACTGTAAGAGATATTTTCCGTGATTTGTACAAACTCACCCTAATGTTTCACAACCTAAAACACTTGCATTGGCGTCTCAGAGTCTTACTTGTGGTATATTTGTGCATGTCTGAAAGCCATTATACTGTGCAAAACTACACAAGTGTTTTTAAACTAGCTTGCGCATGTATGCTACAGCTTTTATAGTCCATCTAAATCAGAAAAAAAAAAAAAATCACACGTTAGACAGATATCAAATAGCAAGGACTTCCCTCTTCTCTAAAAACCACGATGAGAAACTAGACTACTTTTCTCTCTTTTTTTTTTTCACATTTGGCCTCATATCAAATACTCACAAAAACATCTTCAGGTTCATGGTAAAACCTCCATAAAATCCAGAACCACATGGCAGACACCACTGCCATTCCCTGGATTTGCCTTGTCCTGGAAGGTGCATTTGCTCCTCGGTATACTGCTGAACCACTGTCAAAAGGGGAAGGATACAAAACGACAAACATGAAGTTTCAAGGCGCAGTGCTGCAAAATTAAATTTTACTGTAATCACAGAAATATTCACGGGACATTAACTTTCGTGTATTTCACACTACTTTTGGCTAGTGCAAATTCTATAAGCCGCGAAAATATCTTCATTTTTTCTCTGCACGTTTTGACAGTGTTGAATGATGCACTTTGTCAGTGATGCCTCCCTCCTGATACCAGTGTGTGTATGTGTGTGTGTGTGTGTGTGCACAAATGTGCACACATGCCCTAGAACTATTAGTATTAATTTATGCAGTATTCATTTGAGCGCATATGTGTATGAATTAGTTTCTATGCAGGCAGTACATTCGAATGGACTGGGTAAAACATCAGTTTCCACACATTTTCTGTGAACTGGATGAAAACATAAATTATTTGTACACATTGTACATTGTATGTCTACATCGTATTGGCACCTGAACCAAGGTTCGACCTCCCCTGGCAAAAAGGTTCGACCATGTGCAAAAGGCAAAAAGCATTCTAGATTTCTACATGTAGCAGGCAGTCAAATTTTAGATGGCATTGTGCATGAATTGTGGGTGGCTTGTGTTGAAGCAATGTGCAGTGTGAATTCAAGAACTGAAGATAAAAGAACAAAAAAAATGTTTTTGAGCTGCTAGCAGCAAAGCACGTAAAAAAAGATTGCACGAAAACTTCAAGATTTTAAGCATTTGATATGACCTTTACATCACAAAAAGTTTGTATATATTCTACTTCAAGTGAAATATTTAAAGCAGTATCAGTGACATTTACAGCCAGGTAATTCTTCACTCATGCTGGTACTGTACATACAGTACAGTGTATGATTGAGGGTACCACCTATCATCACCCTAAGGATCTGCAAGCTTGTTTATTCAAAAAGTATACAACAAATTCGCCTAAGTTTTGCCTCAAATATGCCATAAATACTGCAGTCTCGAGTATCGTGACCTCAACCGTCCTGTTGATTCTGAATCTGTTTTTTTGACACATCTTCATTTTGTCATATTCATCATAGCTTATGACGCTTTCCCAAGTGTACTTTTCCGTTAAACATGCTAACACTGAACAGCTGTAATACGGTTACAGCTCGTTATTCCAAAGGTTCGTTATTCCGAAGGCTCTTTAGTCCGAAGATTCGTTATTCCGAAGGTTCATTGTTCCAAATTTCATTTTCGGATTAACGAATCTTTGGAATAACGCCACAAATGTTCGAAATAATGCCACAAATGTTCGGATTAACGAATCCTTTTTTATTTTCGGATTAACGAACCTCTTGAAATCCTTGGGAAATTGTGTGTTTCGGATTAGGGTAAGGGCACCAGTATTCGGTCAGGCACCGGTATTCGGTCACTTATCACTAGTCACCAGCCAGTAAGTTCAACTGTCACACCACACGCAAATCACACTGATTCACATACTTGCACACTCATTCACAACAGGAAACTCCCTTAGCCCCCTCCAAAAATCCATCCAAAATCCCAAATTTCACCGTCAAAAGTGCAGAATCGGCGCTACTTTCCAAAAGCGCGCGCGGATAAGGCCCAGTTTTAAGAGTACGGGTCGCCGAAAAAGCGCTAACAGTCAGTCCGCAGCACCCGATAATTCGCTCGTATTTATTCAACTCGTATGCAAGCCCGCTTTAGGCTTGCATACGTAATGAGCTGCGTAAGGGGATTTTGTCCTTGGGCTTTCGGCTACAAAAATACACCTTATGTTCACGAATTTGGTATCAAATTCAAGGAAAATATGTAAACTATCGTCACATGTTACTCAAATTATTGTAAATGAAAAATATCATAGCGTAATTTGAGCTTGAAAAATGATGAACTAGATATATCGCTACGGCGACTGATATGCCTCCGCCATAATGCATGGTTATCCTAATAGGTATATAGTACAATGTCTTGACAATGTGTGATGACAGTTTCAAACAATTGGCAAAATATTAAAATGACAGGTTTGACACAAATATGCTGAATGTCCACTTTCCTAGAACTAGGTTCAATTGGATGAATGATTAAAATGTCAGAGTACAGGTATTTGGGGAACTGATGATTTTTACTTGACTTTTGACCCTTTTATAAGTTTATGCATTGAGTAATTTTTCAAGGTATTGAGAAAAAGTATAATTTCAGTATCAAATGGGAAAATAGCATTATCTAAACCTGGCCTTTGAACTTTGACCTCACAGTTCCAAAGAGAATCACTGTTAGGTTGAACATGCATAAATATGTAAGTTTCATGAAGATACCTTGAGTTACTTTTGAGATATGGAGGAAAGAGTGCAATTCAGCACTTTCACTTGACCTTTGACCTTTTGGCAAGAAACCTCCCACAGAATATATATTGGGTAATACATGTATACATCAAGCTAAAAAAAACAAGAAACCTTCATTCATTGCATAAATATAAGGAAAGTAGTGATATTTTGAGAAGTTGACCTTGACCTTTGACCCCCTGACCTTTGACCCATGACCCCCAACTTCTCTAGATAATCACTGCCCATCGGTACAAGCACATATACTAAGTTCCATGAAGATACCTTGAACCATTTGCGAGATATGGAGAAAAACATGAAATTTCAATCTTTTTTCACAAAATAACCTGTGACCTTTGACCTTTGACCCTGTGACCCTAAAATCCACACAAAGTATTATCCCCCAAGGATATACCCTCATACCAAGTTTGATGTAAAACCACCACCCGGTTCTTGAGATATAGACAAAAACAAAACGGGACGGACGGACGGACGTACGGACGGACGTACGGACGTACGGACGGACGGACGGACGGACGGACGGACGGACGGACGGACAACCCGAAAACATAATGCCTCCGGCCACTTCGTTGCGGAGGCATAAAAAAGTAATTCGTGCAGTACACTTTCAAGACGTCAAAAAATACCAAATTCATCTTGCGTCTCAATGAAAATGCTTTATTTGGTAGTCCATCTCCTAATCTTTGTATCCATGTAAATATCTTGACAATTTGTTGCTTAATCCGGTCAGGAACCAGTAAAATATACATCGATGTCAGTGCTGATCAGCTTGAAACCGTGCAATCTCAAGAGTAAGCTCTCTCATTGGACAGCGCCTGCACTCAGCGCTTGCATTACGTCATTACGCTGCTACATAACGGTTTCATGCCACTTGCGGTTTCTTGGCACGCGTGTAGTTCAAGCGCTGAACGCACGCACTGTCCAATGAGAGAGCTCTTTCGCACCACTGTACACTTTGTGCGGAGCATACTTCTGGCTTAGGAGTGAATTTTACAGACATTTCAAAACGGAAAAACTAGTATAAATCATGCTTGCGTCTCCTTGACTCCAATATATGATGAGTATCTAAGTTTCCTCTCTACGAAAAAGCCAAAATCAGAAACAACAGTTTCTTAATCCGGTCAGGAACCAAAAAAGAACTTTAGATGACAAAATCTTCTGTGAAAAGCAGGTAAAATTTACGCAAATTCAACTGATTATATAGTCATGATAAGATCCGATGTTATAGGCAAATTTAGTATCAAAATAAAGATCAAAGTCTGGAAAACAATTTACCGTGACTTGTAGCCATGACGAATGTATGTACAAGTCGCTACACTGTGAAAACCATAGCCCTATCAAAGTCTCGCAAAATCTCGCATGACGAGACACCTTTCGAACGCAATGATCGTCAACGAGAGTGCTGAATAAATCTTGCCGGATCGGCTCATTAGCATACGTGCTGCGGACTGACTGCTAAAAATCGAGAAATACGCCGTTCTCTCGCGGGATTTTTCGCATATCGCAAGCTTGGAGTGTAATGGTATCTTCAAAAACGCAAAAGAAAAACAAAATGTCCGTACGTGCCGATACAGTGTCCCAATGTACAAGGGTTGAATGCAAGTGCCGAGGCCCCAGTATTCGGTCACCAACGGTCGCTGCAACTTCCCCGATGCAATTTTGCGCCAACAAGGTAGCGCGCGCGCGTTTTTCAGCTGCCTTGAACACGCATTGACTTTGAACGCGCACGTCGCGTGACCGAATACTGGAGCCGATGACCGTATACTGGGGAATTTTCAAGGTGAAATATTTCGCGATTTTGTGCAATTCTGTGAGATATTTAACGAAATGAAAGTTGAGATTAAAGAAATTTGATATATTTCACATACATTGCTGTAGATATGATGTGTGTATGTATTATTTTAGTTTGAAAAATATTGCAAAAAAGCTTAAAGGGAAGATAAACCCCAAGAGCAATGTGGATTGAGTGAAAGCAGCAACATTAGTAGAACACATCAGTGAAAGTTTGAGGAAAATCGGGCAATCGATGCAAAAGTTATGAATTTTTAAAGTTTTGGTGTTGGAACCGCTGGACGAGGAGACTACTAGAGGTTATGACGTATGAGTGGACAACAATACCAAGAAAATATAAAGAAAATTCTACAAAAATCCATTTTTCATGAAAATTACAAATTCCATCAACTTGATATTGACATATGTTAGGGGTAGCAATTATTCCCCCTGCTTTCTGAAAGAGGTTGGTCCATTGCTCTTTCATAATTCTAGAAAAGTGAATTTTTGTCGAATTTCCTTTATATTTTCTTTGTACTGTTGTCCCCTCATACGTCATATCTTCTAGTAGTCTCCTCATCCAGCGGTTTCAACACCAAAACTTTAAAAATTCATAACTTTTGCATCGATTGTCCGATTTTCCTCAAACTTTCACTGATGTGTTCTACTAATGTTGTAACTATACACAGCCCAGTCGCTGTACATGGTACGTCGCGACAGGGCTGTACGCGCGCGACCACCAACCACTAGGAGAGCGACGTAATCGTATCACGATTGCTTTGAATTTTGATACTTAACATCATTTTTGTCACCTCAAACTCATCGAGTATACTCTTCAATATTTACTCTACATCTGATGCTATCAGTATTCAAATGTACGCAATGAAACTTACCGAAATTGATCATCATATCCAGCATGTCCACACGGTACACAATCTTTCACGCCAGGCCTAACTATACACTTGAACACAGCACAGTCGCTGTACATGGTACGTCGACGTACCATGGAATTGTGCCAGAAAGTGTCATTTTATTTGTTCCACGGACTTATCGCAAGTGGTCTCCATGGACCCAGTGTGGCGAACTATTCTTCTGTAATAGAAACATGCATTTAACGTGAGTAAAGTATTCTGTTTAAAGGAGAAAAGTATACATTTTCCTAAGTTTTGTAGTTGTGTTGAGGTTCCTCACTTTGAGGCTGCATGCCGCGCTCGTCAGACGCTGTTTTCGCATAGCGTAACAGCGTCTGGTCGGGCTACTAATGTTGCTGCTTTCACTAAATCCACATTGCTTTTTGGGTTTACCTTCCCTTTAAGTGACCAAATACTGGGGATGTTACCCTACAGCTCTGTAAGTAGATTCTAGAAACACGACCCTTCGGTTCGGAATAACCAAACAAACAAACCTTCGGAATTACGGAATAGCAAACCTTCTGAACAGCCTGCTGAATATTAGTAATACGCAGGGTGCCGATCATCGGCGATGTTTGGGCACCCTGCCGATACGTGGTACTCTTGCCATACAGCTAGAATCTAGAACATCGGTGTCTAGACTCTAGTTACAGTGTGAATTTACTGTTGATTTAACAAACGCACGCGCACTGCACTGTCGCAGTGATTGTGAACACACTAACACGATATCTAATATGTGGGGCTGAGCTTTAGTATGAACTTCTCGCCATTCTAGTTGACATTGGGAAAGAGCAACTGGCTTTAAGGCTACAATCAAAGAATTAATTTGAACTTACTGTCGAACAGGTGCAGTTGAATTCATACCAGAGATGATGCGCACCCCATTTCTTATTCTACTTAGGGCAAACATCCCGTATAATAAAATAACTGAAGGACAGCAACGAGAAGAATTCGCCGATCCAAAACGCAAGATTCTTGTTTCCTCAGACTTCGATGCCGCCCTCTACGCTCGATTGGGGAGCAATCAATTATCTCTCACTTTTGAGTGTAATATAATAGACAATAGATTAGGCATGTGATAAAATATTCCCCAATTTAAACGTTTTCTTTTAATATCAGTCGGTAAATCAATTGAATTGCACTTATATTCATGCTAAAAGATTGATGCAATAAAATGGGATGATTGGTGTTGCGAAACATTGAGGGGATCTTCGTGTGTCTTGTTACGCTTGTCGGTAAGCTATCTTCTGTTGCTGTCTATTAGATACTAACAGATATTATCGTCCATTGGCAACGTACATAAACAATAATACAAGCTGCATGCTGCTGATGATCGCCCGCCCCCCGGCCTCGGCTCGCGGATAAGTTCACTGTGGTGCGGGACTTGCGTATGCCGCATAGAGCGCAGCACATTGCAGATGGCCGAGTCCCGCTATATCTCACACAACGTAAATATACGATGGCAGTGAGCTTAAAGACATTTTGGCACGCTTACTCTTACTCATCTTCCGTGGGAATGCCTTACCTGTAGAACACTGACATTGGTCATTGCACTTTCTGTCTTTCTGGAGATAAAAGTCTACTCTAACGTTGTCGTTAGACAATAAGTGGTCTGTAAAAGGTAAGGGCTGTTTCTAATATTTAAGCCAGTTCACAGTTACAATCTGAGCATGTGCAGATAAGGTCATTGCAGACCTTCTCTTGAGTGGAGTGTCACTGAGATATTTAAAAAAAAATGGATAGTCTTCATGAAGACATATAATATATGTTATAAATATTCATGTATGAACCAGGTACCAGGTGCATAATGGAATGAACTTTACAGGTGAATATGTGTGTATTCTTTTCAACCAAATCAACCAACAGTAGACATTTATGCAGCACTTGCATTAGTGGTTCAAGAGGTCATTGCAGACTGGTGCTAACCGTGAACTGGCTTATATGCTATGGGCCATGGCGATATCAGGGAGGTGCTAGAGAAGGAGAGGCAACTAAAGCTCTCCTTTGAAGTCATGCGCGGCACCGCCGAGAAGTTATGCGTTCAACTACAGGTGTTACCCAAGTTCTTTGACAAAAGAGAGCATCAATAATCGGGACTAGCGCTCTCACATCTAAAAATATTTGCTCCTAGTGCAATTCGCTCTCTCTTTCAATGTGATGGCAACAATGAATTTGTTTACCTTGAATTGGAGCAGCGAATCAAAATGCAGTGTAAAACGCACAATTGTAACAGCAAAAAGTTTAAAAACACGCTGGAACACGCTTTAACGGAGTACTTTATTTGAAAGATCAAAATATCCCCTTATTAACAGATAGAAAATTAACATGCGGAAATGTGCGCATTATAGAAAAAAAAATAGGTTTTTAAGAGGGCCTAATTTTCATTTCCTTTCGATTTGCGAATTACGAAGAAACTGGAAATACATGTTAATGATATTGAATTCTTTCCTAAACTATTCTTAATCAATTCGAGTATTTCATTAAAAATTTTGCGGTGAAATAAAGCTTGTAATTCAACGAAAGGTGAAATGCGTTCTTCGTCTCCGAACTTCGTCTTGCAACTAGAGCGGTGCCGAGCATGACTTCAGAGCGTAATGGAATGCTAGACATCCCATTGTAACGCCTTGAACCCAAACATGTGTTTGCATGAATTACGAAGAGTTGCCACTCCATCTCTCTAACACCTCCCTGGCGATATGCTTCTCTGGTGCTGCTCTGCCTCTCTGCTCTGCTCTGTCTACCTACTACTAGGCCTACTGCCAGTACCGGTACCAAGTTAAAGCATCTCGGCCCTTTTATGTAGACATCTACTGCGAGTGGAACGATACTGTAATTACTATTCCAGTGCATAGCATGGTCTACTTCTGAAGCGTTGCAGTACGACTTTACTTTTGGTAGATGCCATGTCATGTAGAAACATGATACTATTGACAGTCAGATATATTTATGGATTTTTTATTTTTTTTTTTTTCTGTAAGAAGCATGTTATTTGAATATGATAGATTACCGTACATGTTTACACGTACAAGTGTACTAACACTTGTGTATTTAAATTTAAGTATGCGAATTATCATTACCTGTTGGAAAATACCTGGTACATGTCGATATCTTGTTGATGTATGACGTAATTCAAGCTGAATTTTAGCATTCATCTTCACTCAATGTGATGATGATGACTGTGTGTCAAATGTAGCATACTTTTTATACAAATTGTGATTTAATTGTATACTGTATGCAAATCTAATTGAATTGTAAATTTGGTAATCAATAGCAATGATTGTGCCTTCATGCATATACAATGTAATTATTAGATTTACGACTGAACACAAACTTTCACTGCTTACAAACGGAGTCACAACACTTTTGTGATGCAGATCTGAAGTAATTAATCAGTTTTCTTTTGTTATTTTCCAGCATCTTCAAATAGTCCTTTAATGTGTGCTTCGGGCCATCATGGCTCCTATTCATCTCATTCAAGAACTGGCTTCACAGACAATGTTCGGTGAAATAAGTGCCAAGAATGTAACTTTCATCGTTGACACCTCAGGAAGCATGTACCCATACCTTCCGGCCATCAAAGATCACCTGAATGAGGTGCTGCTTGCCCGTGCACACCGGGAGAAGGACTCCATGTTTAATGTCATCGAGTTTGCCTCAGCGGTCACGCCGTGGGCTGACCGCATGGTTCGTTGCACTCCACAGACTGTCAGCGTGGCCGGCGAGTGGATAAACAAGCTTAGCTGTTCCGATGGGACCAACACCCTGGATGCTCTTAGGCTGGCATTCTCTGATTCTGTGTGCGAGGCCGTGTACTTGGTATCTGACGGTCTCCCGGATCAGCAACCTACAGACATCCTCAAGCAGGTCGCTGCTGTCAGTGAGGGGCGTCCTATCCATGCAATTTATCTCACGGGGTTGCATTCTGAAGTGGCCGCACAGGAATTCCTGGAGAGCCTCGCAGCACAGACGCTGGGTACCTTCCATGTGATAAGCATGACCAAACAAGGTAGCATTGAACGGGTGGAGGCTGTTGTTACGTCAGACCACAGTCCGCTGAGGATTAGGAATGCTGTTTACAGGAAGCAAGACGACACCTGTGTTCCCTTAACCACTCTGGATAACCCTCCCATTGCAGAAACCACATCATACCAAGTGCAGAACCATGTTCCAGCAACCAGCATCAAGACAACACTTGATAATCCCCCTCAGGTGATGAAAACTATTTTTTTTTTTCTCTTTCAGTTTTGCTTTATTTATGGAAATTCATTTCAAACTTACTTGCTGTTGATATTTTGAATCTTTTATGAAACAAATATATGTGCACATATACTAATATTCACATTTATATGACCTTTATATCAAGAAAAGTTTGTACCTATCTTCTACTACTTCAACTGAAGTATCTATAGCAGTATCAGTGGCATCTACAACCAAATAAGTCATTCATGGAGGAGTACCGTACATACAGTACAGTGTTCAGTGTACATGTATGCATGATGCATACTGATACACACAATTTAGAAGCATACCATTTATTGTTTTGCCAAAATTATGAAGTATAATATAAACAGTGCATCTAATGGTACTCTGTATTTGTTTGTCATTTTGCAGAGTGCAACCATCACATACAAGAGTGAGGAAAATGGACGGCCACTGAAATACTGCAGTGTGACCACATCAGTGGATCACAACCCAGCAGCAGAAACCGTCATAGTGAGAGAGCCGCTCGCACCGCGCACCATCATCAAGATACCAGCTGCCACAGCCTGGGAAACAGTGAGGTAAAATGTTTGACAGAAATACAGGATTTTGTATCACTGCGCAGAAGGATGACTTTTTTGCATTTGTTCTTCCCTTATAAGTCAGCTTGCTCTATCCTGTGTACTGTACACACTTGTTGTACATGTTGTATATCGTCGCTGTGGTGACAAAACCTCGTATCTCAAAATTGTCAAATGTTCATGAGAGCGAAAAAACATGGCGGCCAAAGCACTATAGTGAATGGGAAAGCCTTCTCTTTGACATGTCATGGTGGCTTCATTTTTGGAGTAAGACAGTTAGGATTTGGCCAAGACATCACTTGACCCATTATTTGACCATTAAGCTAAAAAAAAAAATTTTGACATTTTTGAGATACGAGGTCTTGTCACCCCAGCGACGATATGGACCTTTGCAGATTTAAGTTGACACTGCAGCAGTGTACAATGTAGCTTGGATTGTCAGTAAGATTATCCACATATGATTTGAATTATTGAGTTAAGCAATGATATCTTAGTCTCGGATAATGATATTGCTGGTGTAAGTTGCAAAGCTTCTTTACAAGAGTGTACTCTGAATCATTTAGCAGTAATTTTGCAGTATTGATCTTAATGTCTTCAACCCTTTTATGGGTTGATTGCAGTTATTTATGTTGTTCACTGATTTAGTAATTTGACATTATGTGAATTCGGACACAAGGCTTCATTTCCAGAGCTCTTAATTCGCAAATTTAAGTCTCATTCTCTGTTTTCGGAAACTTATTTTTTTATATGCAAATACAATGTAAGTGAAATGACAGGAAATTTTTTGTTTCTTTTATTTATAACAAACAAGGTATGCACATGTATGTATAATCATGAACAGTACTTTCTGTATGAAATGTGACTGGTTCTGCATAGATCTGTAATATGCTTGCAATCATGCTTCATGTTTCAAGATGTTACTAATTACTTAACATACATGTGCATTCATTTTTATTCTTTCTAGAACTGAACCTGCTGCAGCCATCATTCCAGCAGTCACCCCTGCTCACTCGTTTGCAGAACTCCTAGAGGGAATGAGAGTGTTGGCACGCAGGGAGAAAGATGGCTATTACTGTGCAGGGACAATCAAAGAAAAGGTACAATTGAAAAGATCTCTGAAAGGCTGAGTGAGGTTTGGTAAAGGTGAAGTTACATACCAATATGTAAATAAAGTAGAAATACATTCTACGTGATTTGGAAGCTCAGTGAAAGTTTATCAAGCAAATCAATTTGGACTAGAAGGTTAAAGGGTCTGTACAGTACTGGTTGAGGTGAGGATTCAGGTTTATAACCTTTCTAGGTGAGATAATGAGAAATCTCTTATGAAATATGAAAGAGCATGTAATTTCAAGATTCAACATTTATTTGATGAAAATTGGCCTAGAAATGGCTGAGATATCCAGAAAAGTGATCCTAATAAAATTGACAGGCCACAATTTTTATTAGGATCTCTTTGTTTTACCTTGTTTTTAGATATCTCAGCCATTTCAAAACTGATTTCATCAAATAAATTTTCAATTCCCCTTAGAATTGTATGCTCTTTAAATATCATTACCCCGGTACATAGAGTGGTTTCTAAATCGATCTCACAAAACGTTACAAGCTGAATCCTCACCTCAACCAGAACTGTACAGTCCCTTTAAAGAGACATTTACTAACATATTACTCTTCCAAGTAGCAATAATAACCCTTCACCCTAAAAATACTACAATGAAGCATGAAAGTATGCATAAGTTTCTGAACTGTTAGCTGTAATGCTATCTAGATAAAATTATGTCTTATAATTATAAGAAATACATTTCGTTTGAATGAGATATAACATCTTGCATACTTGCCCTGTCACTGTACCTGAATTATGCTCAGTTAGAACCAACAATGTGTCTAGCAAATATGCTCTTTTAAGTACAGAACCCAGTGCATTCATCTTTGTCTTTTATTTCCCTTTTTAGTTGTCGGCAATGCGTTCCTACCTTGTCTTCTTTGACAAGGATCCGTCCGGTGGAAAGTGTCAGCATCTGCTCCAGGAGACCAGTATCTTTGACATCATCGCCTACAACGATGCCATGCGACACCCAATCGTCCCCGGCGACAAGGTACTGGGACCATGGGAGAAAAACGGCTACCGGTTTGCTCCGGGCATCGTCCTTGAGGGTATTGAGGGGCGTTCCACTGGATGTAAGTGACCTTCTGTCATGTGCGATCAACTTCAAACGTTTATTGCCTATTTTTCTTGACCAAAGTATAAAGACACTTTGTATGATTGCTTAGAGGAAAAGAATGAAATCAAAATTGCTCAATTAATTTCTTACATTTCAAGAAGTATAATATGTTTCATTTTGTCTGTCCACTGTCAAAGGACAACAATTTCTGAAAGTCAGTAGTATGCACTGTATTTTTATTATTATTATTTTTTTTTTTTTTGCATATTTTGAAGGAAGGCTGTGTCACTTTGGTTTTTGGTCTCCTGATGCATGCTATTCCTTGTACATAATTGAGTTAGAAAATTTAAAGCTATGTGCATGTTCCACATCTGTGTGATGTTCATGTTAGATGTATGAATATCATGTAAGCATGTCTTCTGAAGTGACCGGCAAAAGTGCTGTATTGCTCATATCTTTTTGACGGGCCACCTTGATCTTACAGGTGCTGCTGATTCGGACAATCTGGTGGTGAACTTCTTCAATGGTAAAACAGCCAAAGTGCCAAAGCAGACAGCAGTGTGGATCCCCCACAAAGAGTACGAAAGGCACAGAATCGAGATCCAGATGCCTCTTACGGCAAGACATTACGTGGTGAATGAGCCAAGCTATGAGAGGTCCATTGCTGGCTACACGGTCCCCAGCGTGCCGAGTGAGGGTACGATCAGTGGGTCCGTGGTTGGGCTGCCTGTCCTGCAGCAAGGGTGTGTATATGTTCCCATGGTGATGAAGGCGGGCTCTCTCGGTAACGGGAACAGGCTGGACACGTCCGTGCGGCAGAGCGCCGTGAAGAGCGAGGACATGCATGCACTGATCCCCGGCACCGGACTGACGCGAGAGGAACTCAATGTGAAAGTCATGAAGCAGCTCATGGACAACAAGATGCTCGGCAGCAGCATCCTGAAAGAGGAGGGCGGCAACGCCAAAGACAGCGCCAAGTCGGGAAGGGATTCCGCTCTTCAGAAGAGCGTCTCGTTCCAGGAGGACAGCTTCGGGCGTGACAGCGGGATCAGCTCCATCAGGACCGAGCAGGACTCAGAGGGTGAGATGACGGAGGAAGAGCAGCTGGAGAAAGAGGTGGAGGAGATCAAGAAGAGGATCGAGGACTCCAGGCAGGAGGTCTCCTCCTTGATTGACACTGGCATGCAGACCATGTCACTGAGGGACACCGCCGTCGGGACGGATTCCTCGCTCCTCTACCCTTACCCGAGACCGCGGTCGGCCAAGGGGGAGCCCCGCCAACCCTGGAGGTATTGGAAGAGGATGCCGCGTCCTCGCAGCACCCATGAGGAGCTGACAGGACAGGCCAAGGTGAAAGCCAAGCCAAACCCAGCCTACGTCTTTGAAGACAAGGATGTGTATGCTCCTGTCGATAGATCCACATTATTTACACCGGTGAGTTAGCTGGGATGCTCCATAGTGCTTCCCATTTTTTACGTGGTATGTGATGAAAATAATCTTGACTCTATTCCATTCTTTTATATCTTCTTTTTCAAAAAATGATGAATTTTGAAAATTGCTCCAAATGATTTTGCTATCGTATTTTATTTGCCAATTAGACAAAATTGATTCAAATGAAACATAAGCAGCACACATTTAAATACTTTCAACACTTCAAAAAAAATGTCATGAAGTAGAGTGGCCTTTGTGTGACATTCTTCATAATTCATTCATTCCACTCTCTTGTAAAATCAAAAGTGACAACAAAATAATTAGTAACTATGAAGGGTTCACTTAGAGTTTCAGGCGTCTCTATTTGTGAGAAAAAAAATGAAACAAATGCTTGAAAGTACAAATGTGTTGTTTTTACATGCATGAATGTGAATGTTTTGAGTTTAATTTTATTTGGGCCCATGTTCAATCAATGTGTCAAACTATAAAGAGCAGTGAATAAAAATACACTTGGGTGATGTGCTTGGCATAGTTCATGTTACCACAAGTATATAGTAACATCTTGGACCTTATGTTGTAGATCCTTGTGAATTATAATGTGTGATTGCTCTCTGTCTGAGAATCAAGCTTAACCCATTGAGGACGAGTCCCGAGTATGCTCGGGCAGGTGTCTGTGGGAAATGCGTGTCTTAGCAAAATCAAACCGTCCTCAATGGGTAAAGTGATGATCACAAGATGATTTTGGTGTAAAAATTGATTTTTACCAATCTATGTACATCTACCTATCATATTCCTTGTAATTTAAACACAAAGGTTGATGGACAGTCGCCTGTAAAGAGTGATCGAGCCATGGTTGAGTGGGAGATGGGCCGGCCACGCCCACGCACGGCTCACGTGGGGCCATTCCGAGACACTGCATTGGAGGCTCCTCTGGAAGCCAAGCTACAACCCACATATTACGAGCAGCAATCCTACACAAGTCCCGTCAACAGGACCTCTGTCTTTACACCTGTAAGTACTTTTTGCCCCTTCCAGGACTCTCCCCCCCCCCCCCAAGTCAAACTGCATTTATTTTGTAATAATTTTCTGCACTTTCATTCAAGGTCCATTTCTGGAAATTTTGTTTCTGTAAACTGAATGAAAATGATGGTTAAACTCATTGTTGAAGACAGTGTACAATAGAACTATCTAATTGTACATTGTATAATGGTATCCTCATATACCTTTGAGCATTGATATATATCTTAATAGTTGATACCTCAATGTTTTCTTTCAAATTGCTTGAATTGTTTGTCAATGTGATTTACTCATAGAGGGACATTCACATGTGTGCCCATTGGCTTGAAGTTTTGATTTTTGACATTTAACAATCTCATGTTTGGCATTAAACCTTTTGTCATCTCCATTTGCAGGTAAATCACTCCAAAGTGCATAGTGACCGTGCCATGATTGAATGGGAGATGAAGCAGCCCCGCCCGCCTCCAGGTCATCAGCAGAGCCCTCCAAAACCTCAGGGCCAAACCATTGGTAAAAAAATACAGATATATTTAACCATAGCAACTAGCAGGAATCTTATGAAATAAAACGAGAAACTATTCTGACGAATATTGCTTGTTATACATGTTTCTACCGTCCCTCAAAACTTACCTGTGAGAAGTGTCATTTTCAAAGGCTTTTGGAGACAATTAAGAGTTTACAGGTTGCAAACCATGAGATTCTTGATATTGTATTACACTTTAATAAACCATTTTGTTTGAATGTATCTTTAATACAAAAGCACACAAAGTCATCACTCACTAATACATCCAACTTGTTACTCATCGGAAAGAACTGATTCCTCGCCTCCACAGGCACACGGGATGAGATCCGGGAGGCAAAGGAGAGGAGTTACATTGAGTTCCGCAGGATGCAGACAGTGAGGCGAGAGTACACCTGGTACGTCAAGGACCAGGAGATGGCCAAGATGAAAGAGGCGAGGGATGAGAGATGCAGGTGAGATTGAAAAGTTCTCTCTAGACTCCCGGGACATGGTTGTAATGTCACAGCTAATTCCATGTTTGACGATAGACTTAGAGAACTATATATTTGGTTGTTTCATTTTGTTTCTGCATTTCCTTTACAACATGGTGTGTTTTGTCCATTTTGAATAAGAAAATAAGGTTTGCAGTGCCTTTCAAAATCAATAGAATTAGCAGCTTTAGAGTTTGTGATTGGTTATTAATGTTGATGCAACTTTTTATTCATATGTGGGCATGGTTGAAAAAAAAAAATGGTTCTATTCCATCATGGTCTGCCATGACAATGTTCAGAGAACTTCCTGTCGTAACAGTCCATGTTTCTGTATGTGACTTGACAGGCAATTTGCAGCCGAAGTGACCAGACGGGACGTCCAGCGGCAGAAGGACAGCGAGGCTAAGATGGAGGGCATCCAGAACGCCAAGCGGGTGGTTAGTCAGAACATCGCCCAGCGGCAGGAGGAGCTTGGCCGGTGGAGCGATTCTAAGAACCAGCGTCGGGTGGAGGCCCTGAGGGCGCGCAACCAGCAGCGGCTGGACACCAAGGCCACGAGGGACCGGGAGATAGAAGATTCTCGGCAACGCACTCAGGTGAGAATGAAGTGAAAGCATTGGAGTCACCATTAGCTTGATCTATTTCTTTATGCTGTCTGACACAATTATTCCCTCCTTTCCTATTTTCATACAACTTCCTTTTTGCCTTTGCATCTAGTTGTGAAGTATGCTTGTGAATTCAAAGAACTGCAGGTGCGTATCCTATATCATTAGTGCGACTTGCAAAAAAAAAGAAAAGAAAAAAAAAGCTATTTGAAATAACTAATAGTTTTGGCTCTAATTTTGAAGAATTATGAAGCTTTTAAATATTCAGGACTGAAAAATTAAAAATAAAAATGACATAGTTACCATACTGTAATGAAGATTCAGAAATGATGGTGCCAGTAGCTATAAAGCAAGTACACTTGTATACGGAGAACTATCAAACAACTAACAAAGTAAACGTTAACACATGTGTATATCGGGGACATATGTAAATGATATGTGTGTATATGAATGTTTGTATGTGTTTGTGTTTTGTGTATGCATGTACATACAGAGTTAAATCTCTTGAGGATAAAGATACAGTTGAACCTCTCGTATCCGGACAAGTCGGGACCGGGGCTCATCCGGATAAGGGATTTGGCCGGATACGGCAGACTCAATGCTTTATACACGTACATATACATACACATGTACTGATGTAGCGAATTGTAGTACCACATGTACCGTTAGTGCACCAGTTTTCAACAGGACCCAGATTTCGACACCCAGCAGATAATTCTTATAAAATTTTATACTCAATACAAACGTCTGACTTCAGCAATCAACCAAGTTATCAATCACATTTCTAGTCTTATATAAACACCGTTTGTCACTTGTCATCATAATCCGACGGTAGAATATTTAGGAGAAAAGCAACACAGTGTCAGCAGAAATGTTAATGTCAGCCATTTTTAGGGGTTCAAAACAATATGACGCATTTTGTATACATCGCCGTAAAATTAAATTCACCCGTGCCGGTTATCTTGCTTTAGTATCAGTTTGTTTGCCAAATCTTGATGTTTGATTTCATAATCGTCTTTAATAGTAATTTCATGGCTGAATTCGTGATAAATGAGCAAACTTGTAGAAAGAGTTGGCTTTGAGAATGTGGCACCAGATTTCGACATTCCCATATCAAGACACGTTAAAAGAGGAAACAACAAGTTCTTGCGCCGGTATGATTGCTAGTTTGCGTCCACAATGCAGTGTACGCGTACTGTACGCGCCATGTGATTTCTGTGTGATGCGCGCTGTGATTGTGTTGAAAAATGATGCTGGGTGTCGAAATCTGATGCCAGCGACGGCGTGACGGAAATCGCTTAAAAATTGAACGCGAGTGCATTCAAATGGGAATTCGTTTAAGGCATATTATTATTGGCCTTTGTAGCTCAACTTCATATCGAAATTCCGAGGTAAAACGGTGCAGTATTGATGGTAAACAAGGAAATGTGCTAAAGTGCCGAAAACCGGTACCCTTACTGTAGTAATGTGTATACTGCAACCTTTCGTTGTTACATTTGGGGATGTTTGGGGATGTTAAAATGTCTGAAGGTAAGCAATTTGGAAGGAAATTTGATGTAATGTATGTTAATCATGTTCGAAGTAATATGTAATTCATGTGTGTTTGTGTAGGAGTTCTCAAGGAGTTAGGAATCCCCCTTTCCTCCCGTAATTATTAAAACAAAAATCACGGCGAGATTGCGTCCGTATAATAGAGAGATCCGGATAAAGGGAGGCCGGATAAGAGAGGTTCAACTGTATGCATAATACATGCAGTCTTTATGTCATTGTTTTCATATTTTTACATCCATTTTCCCTGATAGGAGGCTAAGACGCAGCGGAACGAAGAACGCTCCAAGCAGCACGTGGAGCGTCTGTGCGAGAGGCGCCAGCAGGAGGCAGCCCGAGACCTCCAGATGAGGAGCAAGGAGCTCCACCGCCGCGCCCACTTCCGCAACATGGAGCGGCAGAACCAGGAGCGCAAGGACATCCGCATCGCCATGCGGGAGCAGAGGAATGAAGAGTTCAGGTCGCAGGTCCTACCCTGAGAACTTTCGTAATGGGACGACTGCAACGCGAGGCGATTCTCCCACGGAGGCACCTCCAGTGTCGTCATACACTGAAATCCATCTACGTAGGATGATGTCTGCATGGAATATATTTCATGATGGGTTCAATGCCTTGCATAATCTGTGAGTCTGTACATGCCCGTAGAAATAGCAAAGTATGTCACCTCTGGAATATATGCACCCCAATGTATGAAACCATTGTTGATGAATTATGGAAGTCTGTCAGTTAGGCCAAATTCTATGATAATTACCCAACTAGAAGATACTGTATAAGACCTTGTATCTACAAAATGTCAGATGTTCAGGAGTGCCAAAAAACATGGCGGCCAAAGCACTATAGCGAATGGGATAGCCTTTTCCTTGACATGCCGTGGTAGCTTCATTTTTGGACTAAGACAGTTGCGATTTGGACAGGACATCACTTAACCCATTATTTGACTATTAATCAATAAAAGTCATTTTCACCAAAATTGCAGATACAAGGTCTTGTCACCCCAGCGACGATATGACATGATCATATCACTATACTCATTGTCACCAAGAAGACTCTTTCATGCTTCTTGGTGCATGCAGATTCATCATACAAACAGGTTTTATAGGTCAAGTCTTTGTGGTAGGTATCAGCATTTACTTCCAAAGTTCAGTTGTTGTTTTTTTATCATCATTTCTTATTTTGACCTAAAAACAGAGTCTTTTTGTTCTTGCAGCAAACTTCATGTGACCACTCATTTGAATTATATATGATGAAACTGCCACAGTTCAAGAGAGCATTATATGTACATAGTAGATTTCTATAAAACATTTGGTTTTTTTTTTTAATACAAAAAGAAACTTTTAAACAGACACCAAGTGTGTACATCTTGTCATCATCTAAAAGATTAAAAAAAAAAAAAAAAGTACCAGAGAGCTTTCTGTGCCCAAGATATGGACAGTCTTATTGAAGTGGTCTTCTCGTGTATTACTAGTTACATAGTAGTAAACACCTTTAAAATGGGACATTATGGCCCACTTGATATACAGTTTTGTACAATATACTCTGTCCATCTTTGTTGTAATCATATTCCAGTGCTCTTCTGTGGTTGTTTCTCTTCATTTATAGGGTTTGCGTATTTGCATATTATAGTTACCGGTCATGAAGTGATCATGTCTGTACGAATGTACAGTGCATGTTAGAAACAACTCTTTGGTCTTTTAAGACACCAGCAGCTTTCAGTTTTTTATGGTTAAAATTGTGTGTCTCTTTGAAGGAAAAGTTCCTTTCTAGTGTTCTCAAATAGAAGAATTTACCTCAGATAATTGTAATTCTGTAAGCTTATTCATTGTATTATAAACTGTATTTATAGAGCTGACATGTCTATCTTTCGAGTGCTCATGAGCATGGTGTATGAAACAATTTAAATACGAATGTAGATTTTATATTCTTCTTTATTGCAGACTGTTAAAGGCAAATAGGTCTGTGAGAGTGTAATAGTGCTTTAAGTGTACATGAATAATTTGAAAATGTACTAAGTAAAAGAATAGAAACAGATGATTTTCACAAACTTTAATTTGTGCATAGTGTGTATAAATTGTCTATACAAAATCATGTGGATATGTTTAGAAAATGTACAATTTAAATGAGTTGCATGCAGAAGAAGTATTCATAAGAATTGAAAATGTCAGTACCAAACTTGCTGGATTAGAAAAAAAAGAAAAAAAAATCTGTTACTTTCCACGTGTCAATTTTGGATATTTTCATGGACATAAAATGAATAGCTTTTAGAATGACATGATGCCTATTGTTTGAATTTCAGGATAAATATTGTAAATGATGTATGATAAGTTGCTTTTAGCAATTTCAAATTCATGACTTGTGATCAAATATTCTTTGTCTTATCTTCTTTTAAAGGTTTTTACTTCAATTTTTTAAACTCATCGCAAGTTCAACTCAGGATTTTTTAAGTGGTCTGTAAAATGAGTTTCAACAGTGTGTCAGTGGTGAACGTCAAAATGATATTTTTCTGAGATATATACCACAAACCATAGAATAAGCCAGTTCGGGGTTCCACTTTGAGCATGAGCAGAAAAAGGTCATCTGTACCAGCAGAGCATGGTGGTTTTTAAATTCACTGAGATAAGCATCTGTGATGTAATGATTATTCAAGTGATCCCTATAAGTGGTGCTTGCCAGCACATTCACCTGACAGCAAAAGCGGTGTCTGGCAATATCAATAGAAAGAGATTGTTATTAATACATTCAATGCAAAATAATGAAATGGATGCTTTCCAAAATGCCAATGGAAGGATCATTCTGGTCACCTGGTCTATGCAAGTTCATCCTTTATTTGAACATGACTGATGAATTCCATAAATTGTTACGTTGGGCAAGCTCATGCCTTCTGTCGCTTGAAACTAGTGGAGTGCCTAATCAACTGAGAAAGAAGAAAGGTCATTTGTACCCATGTGCCCATGAGCTAACCCCGAACTGGCTTATTGCCATGTATTATGACATGGTCAGGTTGGTGCGAGTCAGAGATCATAGAAGAAGGAAAATATCTTTGCTGAAGGGGGGGGGGGGGGGGGGGGGGGGAGGGGGTCAAGGTGATTGGTATGAGTAGTCATCTACTCCATATTGGCAGGACTTTATACAAATGAGCCTCTCTCTTTGGGAAACTTTTATAACAATTGTTGAATTGGATTTGTTCAGTGCATGTCAAGCACATATAAACCATATGAAAAAGAAATCATTAAAAATGAAAATAACTCTTGGCAGGATGACAGCAGGACATAGAAAAAAGGCCAAGTATTCATCACATCCAATCAAGATGTCTAATCTTTAGGAAAATAAATCTATTGGTTTTGCCAAACCTCAATACACAGAGGCATTTGAATTCTCCAGAGATTTAATAGACAAACTGACAATTTCAGAAGAGTATCAACAACCATGCGATTGAGGGCAAAATGATAAATGGACAGACTGAAATATCTGGAAAATATACAGCATGGCTTCTATCTTTGTAGCATGCCTTCTGATTTTATAACCATTCCAAATGTAACCAAAAAAAAAATACTCCTTTGAATGAATGTTGTACTATATGTATCATGAAAAGTGAAAAGCTGTGTCCTAGGTCACTGTATATTGAAGTTGTACCTTGTATAATAGAGCAGAAATACAATAAATTAAAATGGACAAAGATGTTCCCAAACATTTTCGAGAGTGATGATGATATTTTTTCCACTTGCAGAGAAGATCTGTGTGTGTGAGAGTGGATTAGCAGAGACTGTGGAATCCTAGAATATCTCAACACTTGCATTCATCTCATGATAAGTTTAGGAAAAAATTGTTACCTTTCACAAAAATAATATGAGGTTGACACTCATGCCATGGGCATATCTTAGAATTTTATTGTAATGCACTATTGACGGTGGTGATAAATATAAAAATATATAAATTATATAAAATCAAAATCATACTGAATGAACAAATAGAACATTGCATGTATATTATCATAGAATATCATCATAAATCAACTATATCATAACTCTTTGTCACACCCAAGTTCTGTGCCGCATAACACTTCAATATAAGATGTACTTGAAGTTTTTATTTTTAGCAGCTGCTAGGCAGCAACTATTTTGGCTTAAAGCAGTTGCATTCCTGCTATGGTAACTACAATTACTGTTTATTTAGACGACTGCAAACTACCGTCACAACTCGAGGCCAAGAATTTCAATTATATCGACGCATACATTCATTGATGCTGTATAAATCAAATTGAGTTTCATTGAGAAATTGGAATGCGACACACAAGGATGTATAGATTACTAAGTTTGGCCACAAATATTCTGCAACCATTTTCCTTTCATCTCAAAATGATGGAAAAGTAAATGAATGCCTACAGATTTTTTTGCAAGACTGCATTAGAAATTTCTCAGCGTTACTCAAGAATCTGAAAGGCCATGTTACATTACTTGGCTACAACAGCGTCAGCAGCACTGGAATATTTGATACCATGTGAAAAGTCTATGGTTTCTATACAAATAGTATGCTTTCTTAGTTTAAAAAAAATGTAAAGATTAAATATAGAGTTCTAAGTAACATAATACATGGGCATCAGAAAATCATAGTAACATGATGCATTCTTAGTTTAAAAAAAACACACAAAAGAACTACATATATCCAACTGTGCATGACATCTTGAATAAATACATTTCTACATCAAATGTAATGTAAGCTACAGAATCAGAACTCAGTGAAAGTTTGAAGAATGTGTTAGCATTATGTAATAGTTTAAAGTGGCATGGGTAAACAAATTACTTTTACATTGTTTGTTTGGTGTGTGTTTGTGTGCAGCAATCGTGAAGCAAATGTTTTTATCTTTCTTAACGCAAGAAAACTCTGCTCAATTTCTTCACATTCAATGTGCAAAGCCACCGTAGTCAACTTCAGTAAAAGTGTAAATGATTCACTGTATGCAGTGTGATATGACAAGTCCTGCATTTTCCCCATAGGCCAATCAAATACATCAGGACATTATCATCATACAGCATCCCAAACCATATGATCACGCACATTGGTCTCATGCCTTCCCATGCTGAGTCGTGCAAAGATATTCACTGAGTGAGAAAAGTAGCTGAATTTGAAATGTGTTGGAAAACTACACCTGTGATAAAGATACTAAGAGTCCTCAAAAGTTTACCTTGCATCGTCACCGATGATATATCATTTGACATGGACACCTACTTCTGTGTACAGACCCAAAATCCTGAGCAATGTCAAGGTACATTGTACATGAGAAAAAATTTAATGTGTTGAGGACTTTGTGTGCTAATGGGTATCAAAACAGATACAATGTATTGTAAGCTCTATATGTAGTGAGTTCAATTCAATTTTCTTTCAATAGAGACTACATGTACATATCGGAATCTCCACTTTATACTCCCACGTTTGGTCTTTAAAACCACTTCTTGCCAAAAATACTACATGTACAGATTATGTGACATCTTCTATGATCGTGAAAGAAAAGCAAGTGATTTTCTTGCTGATATTTCTTTTTCTAAGAACTGTACCAAGGCTTTAGAACTGTCAAGATGAGATTTGATCTAGAAAGAGCGTAGTACATTATGTAGTACAATAATCCATTAATCTAGTACTTTCATAGTTTCTCAAAATTCTGATCATGAGGGCATAAAACAGAAGGTGTGCCTTCCTAATCCCTTCAAATTTTACATGAGGGGATATGAAACCAGACTATCCCTCACACCGAGGAGTGTGAAATGAGATACCTTTCCACAATTCCATTTCTTGAATGCCTACAAAATCTTCATATGTCATCTATTTTTCGATGACACTGCCAATGTTTGCTGAGAGGTGTAGAGATGCGGCCACATCAGTGTAAAAACACAAATTTAGAGTGTGGAATGTGTTAACTTCTGGCTCAACTAGGCCAGAGCGAACCTCACATGGTTTCTCAATTGGGGCACGGAATGTAGAAACATGAATCAAGACATGATGCATACAAATTACTGTGACACATAGATGCATACAATATATAAATACTTAACAAACTTCATGCGCCATCAGATTGTGATGACAAATTCACCAGCATGACCTTGATGTAAATTTCAAGACAAGAATGCTGTGGGCTATACATGACAAGGCACTACCTGGACAGCTGGCTAAGTGAATATGGAACGTTTCAGTTTGATTACATACTGCTACGGACAAGTACAGCCAAACACACTTGTAAAAAAAAAAATAAGAAAAACAAAAACAGACATGCATGGACAAAAACTGAGACTCCTCCAGCAGTACAAATGTCATTGGATTAGACCGTTCGAGCTAAAATCCTAAACGTTGTTTTGACTTGTTATCATAAAATGAAATGATGGAAACAATGAGTGCTACTTTAAGTGTATACTCCATCACTATGGCATTCATGTTCTTACAGAAATGAGCTTCTTGTCCCACAATATCAAATCTGTACTCCAGTCATTAAAGTGACTTCAAAAAGAAAACAGAAAACAGACACACCTAAGTAAGCCTCAAAGAGTGCCATATATCATAAGTAAAAAAAACATACAAACAAAAGAATATGTAGTAATGGTACAAGAGGAACAAAGTTGCATTTTCCATAACATGATCAGCAGAGCTGCCAACTTTTGTAAAAGCCTTTCAGTACTATGATGGCTGAAAATCAGTAATTGCCACCTTTTTTGAGTGAAAATCAGTAATCCTTAACAGTGTTATAGAATTTATCATAGACAATGATTTCTAAAATCAGTAATTTGCTTGTAACCTTCAGTATTCTTGTCCAATTTCAGTAGAAATTACTGAAAATCAGTACTAGTTGGCAGCTCTGGATCAGGTGACCTTACAATTTGGAGCTAGATAGCTTGTGTCAGACTTACAAGGTTAAGTGTTAAAAGTAATTCTTGAAAGGCTTACATGTATTATCAAAAACATTATGCCCCTTCCAACTATCACCACTGAAAGTGCATGCTCATCAAATCCAAAGTTAACCCCTAAAAAGGAGATGAGGAATAACATTACCCCAGACTCTCTTACACACATAATAATACATTCATCCTAACTTTTTCCATCACTGATTCTTTACAGGTGAAAGATGCGTTACTCCATTGCCAAACATCAGTTTGAAGGAAATTGCAACTGAATTTCACATATTTTACTAATGATACATACAGCTTATGTACAAACTCTAGTACCTTTTCTTTCTGTATTCAAATACGGTGAAAAAGCGTGCAACGAAATGAAATATGAAAGTCAAGTTCAAGGCTTACTATCAAATCAAGATTAAATCATTTCAGTGCCTGCAAGTTAACAGATATTAAGTACATGTATGAGTCCCTGCTCTTCTTGAATACCACTTGGCACACTGTTCTTCAAGGCGTATCATTGAGTTCAAAGTTTTTATTAAGGTCAAACTATCTGAGGCAAAATGGTGTATTAGTTTGTGCAGCTCACATTCTTTCTTTCCATCTAAATTATACGTAGGGATACTCTACTAAATCATTTATATATCTAGAAACATTTGTTTCTTGAGTCTACATCAACAGCACAATATATTATGCAATCACCAAAACACTTTTAGTCAAAAGGCCACTTTTTTCTCACACAGAGATTCTCATACTGGTCGCCAGTCTGAAATTGTTGATATTAAGCATGACAAAATGAAAGACTCATATTTCTTCAATTTTAGTCACTATTATCATAGCACTAATACCACTCAGAACAATGTGTTTGTCTTATCATTCACGACATACACTACAAATGTGAGTACTTGGCATCATTTGGTACGCATACAAATATACAAAATTCACAGTATACACATTATGTAACTCTACATCAATATTCACTTTGATCAAGGCACAATGTCATCATTTGTAAGAAACAATAATAATATTAAATTAGATATTCCAAAATCACATTTTCATTGATATGAACAGTGATCACAGTGCCCTGCACTGTCATACAATCATCAAAGTCCAGAAATGACATCATAAGTCATTCCATAAAGATAATATAAAATAGTTAAGTGTGATGCAGAAATGTATACAAAGACAATTCAGTACTGATCTTGCTTTAATCTGGAGGCCAACACCCACAATTCTGAGTTGTCATCCTTTTTCAGGAAACTATTTGATAGACATACTTCACTGTGCATTTCAAAAACTCAATGCTGGAGTAAACTCACAGACACACAGACAAACACACACAGACACACATACACATACACAGACACACTCTCTCTCTAAATCCTAATAATAACACAGAAATACAAAGAAAAATCAACTAGATCTGTCAGTGTTATATCAACTCCCTTTTACAGTTAATCTTCTCATCCACACGTCTGAATGTGGAGTCCTGCTTGAGCACCCCTCCCCCACACCTTATCCCTTTTGAATTGCCTGGTCACTTGTCAGGTTAGAGAAACAATATATCTTTTTTTATATATTTTATAACTTTTTATCATGATTTACATTATTTGTTTAAGTTTGTTTTTTCCCTGTGTGTATGTTTTGTTTGGTAGGTTTAGAGAAGAATTTGCGTTATTTGAGCCCATTCATATAATAGCATTTCATTGCAGCATTTACAAAAAATAAATAAATAAATAAATAAGTAAATAAAAAATCTCTAAATTGCTTAATTTATAACTGGTTCATAAATTGGCAACGTATTTCAAAAGATTAAAATTTTTTTTTTCCCCACAAATTGGCAAATTTTGTACATTTCTTCTTTTTTAAAAAAATTTTGTGTGTAGATTTAATGAATTCAACCAGTGCCATTTAATCTTTTTCAAATACAGCATATGCAGTGAAATCACTGAGAGGTGCCAAGTTACCTGTGACATGATAATAATCTACAGCATAATTCCCCACTCAGTCGCCTAGTAATAGTATCCAATGTTACTTGCTTTCATTAACTGGCATGCCATGTCCAACACACATTATTCTGAGGAATCTCACTACTTCTGAGGTAACAAAACATACTTGAGTTCCTTTACTGAGAAAAAAAACCCCTGAAAAACACCACTTCGCATTTCACAGTAAAGCTAAAAATCAGTACTTAACAGTTTGATACTTCTTACTGTTCGACTTGCAACCAGTACAAAAGGAATGTCATTTCATATTACAATCTAACATCATATTACAATTGAATCCAAAGTGCTGCATCACAGCCCCTCAGTGTTGAAGCTTGCTAGATAAGCAAAGTTGAAATAATGCAACCTATGTGCAAAATGAACTAAAGAATCCTTACTTTGATCTCACAAATCTCTCACATGCAGAACCAGAATATCAAATACGTGCTGAAAATTCATAAACCATCAGTGAAATATGAGTTGTACTCAGAGGATGACAATAAACATCTCCAACACATTCATAAGTCACACATTTCTTTCTCAACTGTTCTGGATGACAGACACGCAGTTATGAAACACTGCAATACATAAATCCAAATTGTGAAGCTCTGGGTACATTATCATTTTGGCTGTATACAAATGTATCATACACACTGGCACATTATTTTCCTCCAATATACATATTACACATTCAACATATACAGTAAAACATGTATGATATGCACAACCACACACACAAACAATGTATACTCATTCGCCTTTTACATCTTTTGATAACACCATTCTAAGTTTTCATGATAAGTGCACTGTGGCTCCTTATTGTAGAATAAAAAGTGCAAACATCATCACATTTCATTTCAAGACAACAAAGTTTAAAAGGCATCAAGGACTTACACACTTTGAAAGATATGGTGAAGAGTGTCTTTGGCCGAGATGTTCCACAAGTTGATTTACGTCCCATGATTAATTAGCTCATCACTGATCTTTTGGGGATATTTCTTTACTCTTCAACAAAACACCATCATTGCAAGAAATTATTCTATCATGGGAATTTTTGTTTTCATGCGGTCTCGTAAACTATAAGATGCAATACCACATTTCTGAAAGTCCAAAGTTGGAAAGACATACTGAAATTTGGTTCTCTCCTTTCTCTGAGTTGATATCAATGAGTTGGGGGGGGGGGATGGTCGAGGAGTGTGGTTTAAAAACCTGTAGCATGATTTGATTTATGGTATACATATAGAAATGTGAAAAATGTGATATCATCATACGACTGTGACACCTATTGCATCACTTATTGTCATGGTGTGAACTATCATCAATGGACTATCATGGAAAATGAGGTCCTCGAGTTGATCATCAATGATTTACGGCAGGGTGACCACGACGACGGATGACACCCGACACGATGGCAACTCTCTCGGATTGCTCCTACATGACCGCATCGTACAGGTTTTCATTGAGGTCACCGTTGGCAACCATGGCAGGCTGATCCTGCATCAGGTCCATCACACACTCATGGATGAAGATGTATTGTTTCTGTGATAAGAGACACAGGGAATGGAAGAAGGCATTAGTATTGGTTAAATCATTTTAAGTACAATATAATTCATTCAAATTCATCAGGCCTTACTCTGCAGATGCCCATTACACATCTCAAGGGATACGGAGACTGGGCATTTTCCTCTATCGCTCCTCGCCTATGGAACTCCCTCCCTACTTTTCTCTGTGACATTGACAAACTGGAGCACTTCAAAGCCTCACTCAAAACTCACATTTTTCACCAGACATTTAATTGCTAACTGTCTTGGAGGAGTCTGCGCCTTTGAATGCTTCTGTAACATATATACGGTGCTGTACAAATGCTGTGGATTATCATCATCAATTATAGAGCAACATATTCTCCACACACTAATTCTTTTCATTCTCAACCCCCCCCCCCCCCCCTTCTTCATATTCATTATCATTATTCTCATTACTGGTTCAAACATTCCTGGAATGCAAAACCATTCATTTTGTGCAAACTTTTTTCCTCTTTAGAGGAATTCCAAGAAGGAAGGCGTGATGTAATGATTGTGAGAGAAATTGGGGTGGCAGAGCTGAGCTGGGGATGGGGAAGGAAGGGGCTGGAGCAGTGGTGCTGACAGCGTAAGCGATCAGGAAGGGGTAAAGATGGGAGAGCTCACGTACCTCCGTTTGAACCATGTAGTTCCTCTGCATCCTCATTTCGCAGATGATGCCAAATATATCGATGAAGTCGTTCTCCTGCATGTGCTGCATTAACCTGTCTAGCGTAATGTAGGTTCCCGTCCTACCAACACCCGCACTGGTAGATTCCGAGCAGAGAGAGAGATAGAGAGAGAGAGACATAGAATACCAGACTGTGAGCATAGCATTGCTTGGTGGCAAATGTTTTCACATTCAATATCATCAACAATGGAAACCGTTACTCATGAGAAAACGTACTGAGCACACACAACACTGTATATCATCAATGCACTTTAAGAGACCCCACTTTTTCAATGGAGAGTCAAACCATTAAACCATCCATCAAAGATTGCTGGCCACCTACACCAATTCAGACAAACTCTAGGAGACAGCATAGATAACGTTTTTATTTCATTTTGTGGCAAAAGTGGTCAATACAATCAATGTATGATTAAGAAGCAATTCACAAACTAGGTTCCTTACAATTATGATCATTCGTAAATTGAAAAGTACCTAGATGTATACAGACATTCTGTGATGATACTCACAAAGTTAATACCCATGAAGATCAATTATAATATACATCCACTCCATGGGGCATTTTTTTAATTTCATGCTAAGTTTACCACACTTTCAAAATGATTTTCCATTATTTCTCTGTGTCTTTGCTGGATATGCTATTGTCTGTTCCAGAAATGAAACTCACTTGGATATATCAGAAAAATCCATGAGGAAAAGAAAGATATCAATTTCAAAAACACCCTTGTGGTTTCTGATTTACAAAATTACAGTAAAAATCATCTTGTGTGTGTGTATGTGTGTGTGTGTGTGTATATGTGTGTGTGTCTGTGTTTTGTTTTTGTTTGTTTGGGCATTTTTTTTTATCATAGCATTACATTTAAACTGCCCAGACAAAAGTTTGCTGACTAAGCTCAGACAGTTACAAAAGATACATGTATATTATGGTAAGCACATTCCCATGATGCGTGTAACATTATGGCAAGTGCATTCCAACGTTATGGCAAGTGCATTCCAACGTTATGGCAAGTGCATTCCAACGGTATGGCAAGTGCATTCCAATGATGCATGAAAAAAAACCAACAAAAAGTTCCATGCCTCTTAATTCAATGTGAGAGCTCAAACTAGATGAAATAGGCCAACCTGGTCAATCTTTAATTTTTAAGGTTTTCTGAAAACCAAAAAAACAAAAAACAATTCTTCTACTACATAATTCTGAAGCTTGAAATCATAAAACCAATGGCAAATTGTATATTTTGCAGTTTTTCTCTACAATAGTGCGATTGAATATGCTCTACAGGCTCGTTTTCATTTCTGAAATGAAACAAGATTACATAATCTTCACTTTCAATTCGCCCCCCCCCCCCAACTTTTGAAAGGATGTTACTAATGCTTTGAAAGGTTAGTTCTAGTCATGAATGGAATGTGTTGATAGAGTGTGCAAATTTTCAGCTTAATCTGATAATCCCTTCCCTGCAGTTGCTATAGATGGTGGCATCCTGTCTTTTGTACCATTCACTGTGCAGAGAACAGCTTAGTGAGATTAAGCACTTGAATAAACCCTAAACTTCAAAGCCCCTTTCTTCAGTACCAACTTTTCCAGACTGTGTACTACCTTTTCATTATCTTAATAGATACAAAATGTAGGTTTGGAATGTCCATTTGTAATGAGTTATATTCTAGAGCTTAAAATCTGCTCTTTTAGAATCCGTCCTTAACTAAATATCCATGTCTGGTGACTTTTTGGTGGTTTTGTGATGCAAGGACAGTACATTCTCACAATGCATTGCAAGTTCATGGCAAGTTCATGCACAGGATGCATTATATTGCAGTGTCATGGTATATACATTCCCACAATACGTTGTAATACAATGTTAAGTGCAATCCCACAGTGCATTGCAATGTCACAGCAGTGTCATGGTATACACATTCCCACAGTATATTGTATATTGTAATGTCATGTTGAGTGCAATCCCACAATGCATTGCAATGTCAAGGCATGTGGACATTCCTACAAAGACTTACAAAGTCATGGCAATTTCATTCCCAAGATGCATTGCAATGTTATGGAAAGCATATTCCCACAATGCATTGCAGTGCAAGGACAGGTACCGCCTTCACATTACACATTGCAAGAGGCACTCTACTGAAACTATAAATTTTCTCACTGCACCCCTTACCTGCAGTGGACGATGATTGGCTCAGCAAATGCCTGCCTCTCTATTTGTTCCCTTACAACCCGCACAAAGTCCAGCATTGTCCACGTCTGGTCGGGCACGCCGTGGTCAGGCCACGACATGAAGTGGTATTGAGTCACTTTTCGCTTCGTGCTATCCTGCACAGACAAATATTGAGAGGATCCACAGTGAATAATCATTTCAAGTTTGTTTGTTTGTTTTACTTTTCTTTCTTTGCTTTTTTTTTTTTTTTTGCATTTACTGTCAATGTTCTAAACATACATAGATTAATACCCATCAACTGAGCACATGCTAACTTCAGAAATGTCAATCTAACGATTGGCTGAAAATTAAGACCCCTATATACAGCAGTTGCAAAATAAATGTTTATGAAATACTGGATATAATACCATTAGAAGGTATGTTTCAGTGAGATAAATATGAGTGGGAGAAAGAATGTTTGAAAGTAAAATATTGCACCATGAGAAAGTTGACTAAAATGAATACAGGTGGGAAGAGCTAGAGGACAGTATTTCTGGGCACTGTGGCATGATGGACAAGACTCTTGACCTTCAATCTGAGGTCCCTAGCTCTAATCCCACCAAGTGCCTACATCCTTGGACAGGATATCTTTGCCCACAACGTCCCTCTTGACCCAGCTGTCTAAATGAGTATCTGGCAAGGCTAGGGTGATATCAATAGCAGCTCAGGGCCTTCTGGTAGAACAGTGGAAACACTGAAGAGGCTACCATGAAAACCAAGACCATACTTATTACCGCCTTTATAATTGGACGCTAACAAAAGAAAGTATCACAACATTTAATGCTATTAACTTGTCAGGTATGTCTTTGCATTCATCAATGATACACAACCCTTTCAACTCTTTTGACCATGGATGAATATGAAAATTTGTATGGCATCAACTGTCACTGAAGCACCACTACAATTCATCTTTCCCATTTCCATTCTTATTGTGGCTGTGGCACTACCGACCTTTAGTAATGTGAACTCTCTCACGATCCAGTGTTCATATGCTGCTCGGACTGAAGTGAGACCTCTACAGTTCCGTAAATGACAGGGGTGTAGTCTTCAGGCCAGTATTGATGGCATTTTACCTGCAAAAAACAAGAGCAGAGAGTATGAGTGAAACACAGTTCAAAAGTTTGAACAATTTGAATACCAGTAGGATGCTAAAATCTATGCTAAGATTTATGCTAAGATTTATGCACATCACCAAATAGAAAACATAACATAACATATGTTCAGTACATTCACATCTTTTCAAGGAGTGTTGAAAAACACCTACTGGTTAGAAAGTATATTTGTCACTATAACATTACATGACAGAGCACAGTGTTCAAAACAAACTAACAAAAGTAAACACTGTCTGCAGACTATGATTCACCTTTACTAGGAGAGTGAGAAATTCACTGAAAAATTCCCAATCATTATTCATACAAAAATAAAATGATACTACCAGTACGGGATTTCAGACTTACAAAGAACACATTTGTAATCATGTTTCTGAAACTTGTTTGTAAACACGTTCAGAGTAATGAAGTGCTCGTGGCCTAAAACAAGCTCCTATGCTGCCCCTAAACTGCATACAAAATTTCATGCAACAACTGCGCTGCAAAACACAAAACAAAAAGATCAATATAAGGAAAAAAAAGCAACAGGAGAGGTTGACGAGGAAGGGAAGAAAAAAAAGAGATAAAGAAGAAATAAGAAGATGATGAAAAAGAAGAAGAAACAAAATGATGAAGAATAAAAAGAAGAAACAAAGGAGAGGAAAGAAGAAACACGAGAGAACGAAGAAAACAAGGAAATATGAGAGGAAGGAGAACAGAGATTAAAGGTTGAAGAACAAGGAGGAGGAGGAGGAGAAGAAGAAGAGGAAGAAGAGGAAGAGGAGAAGAGAGGAGGAGGAAGCGCAGGAGGAGAAGGAGGATGAGGAAGAGGAGGGAGAGGAGGAGAAGGAGGAGGAGGGAAGAGGAGGAAGAAGAAGAGGTGGAGGAGGAGGAGGAAGAGGAGGAGGAGGAGGAAGAGGAAGAGGAGGAGGAAGAGGAGTAGGAAGAGGAAGAGGAAGAGGAAGAGGAAGAGGAAGAGGAAGAGGAAGAGGAAGAAGATGATGATGATGATGAGGATGAGGAGGAGGAGGAGAGGATGGAGGAGTGGAGCGTACCCTGCCTCTCTCCACCAACTGAGTTAACATGACCAAGATAGTTGTCTTCTTCTCCCACACCAGGCGCCACATGTCATCCAGGGTGCCCGGTAGAGGTCCTTGGCACGCGATGAACTCGCGGGGTGAGCTGTAGCCGGGCATGTAGTTGGCGTTGATGTAGTCCGAGCCGAGCTCGTCATCAATCGCACTCAGCTTTACCCGAGAATGTTCGTCTTCAGAAGAAGAAGAAGAAGAAGACAGAATACAATAAGGAAAGAATGTGGGGAAAATAATCACAGTGCACTGAATTACTAAATACGCTCACGAATGAAACGAATCATCCAATGTAAAAAGAAGTGTGTCAGCACGCGATGTTTGGACATCATCAAACAAAGCTTTATGTTTGACCGCCAGATAGCAGTTTGCTAGCCATGAAATATCAAATCACCACAAACGTAAATATGCTTCATACTCACAGGGAAGAATGTTGGTGAATCGATTCTTGGGTCGGTTCATCACCTGCGTCGCCGCGACAATCGACTGGTCCTTACCGACATTGCGCAATTCCTGTGAGGAGAATCAAAATTGCCACGCATACATGTGAAGTGAATACAGGATTTCTTCAATGACTAAACATGCCTGGAGAAAAAGCATTCAGAGAGACAAGCTCTACTCTCTAGTAGTTCAGACATGTGTATACTGTAAAACAAGACATGTTCAGGTGCATTTTGATTTCGCGAACTTCGCGAGAGCCAAGATTCGCAAAATTGAAATGCGCGTGAATATTCTTGTCTACACTTCATGCAATGAATGTTACAGGCAACTTGCATAAAATTCATGCCGCAAACTAAAAATGTCGCTATGGCGACTGATGCCTCCGCCATAATGCATGATTCTCCCAATGGCGTATAGTACAATGTCTTCACAATGTGTGATCCATGACAGTTTCACATAACTGGCAAATATTGAAATACAGTTTGTCAGAAATGTCTTCGTTTGTTTGCGGTTTTGTTATAATTTTCTAAAAAAGTGCAGGTACACATACAGTGGAAACTCTACAATGGTCGGGACCGAGTCGTTTTCCTCGTTATAGCCGATATCTCGTTATATCAGTAGGCATAAAAGAAAGTATAACATAAAGACATTTAATTTGCACACGTGAGACCATTTCCTCTTTCAATAAATACTGATAACTTGGTAATTGTGGGTATGTAATTATTCACCTTTATGGGTAAGAAGAGGTTTTTTTTTTTCGCCAATGAAATCCATATCAAGAATGTTTTTCTTATTAATTGTAGATGTTTGAATTTGTAAATCTATATATAGCTTGCGATTGTGTGAAGATCGTCTGTGGATTGGTATGTGGTTATGGTATGGTTGTGTGTTGAAAGCTTGAATATGGTCTGCACAATGCTGTGTGTGTGTGTGTGTGACACATTTCTGTATGTACATTATGACTGCGTGTGTGTGTGAAGATGGGGAATTCCCTACGTAGAAAGTCAATCACAGCATCAGATGCCTCACACTTGCTATAAACGTCATGATGATGTCCCACCACATTTTCTGCATGTATCAATGCGCACACACACATACATTATACACGTACAACATGCGGTGCTAGCTGTAGAGTGAACTGAAGAAAATATGTACAAGACAGTTTTTGGCACATCGAGCTTTACAATCTCGGAACATGATAGCACAGGCGAAGTAAAGCTTTACCCGAAGACATTTTGCTTTGCCTCGCTATAACAGGTTTGATTGGCTATGTTTTTCTTTGTTTGGAAATCACAAAATTTACCTTGTTATAGCAGTTATTTCGTTATAGCCGATCTCGCTATAAGAGTAGCATTTTACATAGACTTGTGTGGAAGGAAATTTGGGACCGGGAAAATTTCCTCGTAATAACCGATATCGCTTTATAGCAGTGTTCGTTATACCGAGTTTCCCTGTATTTGGGGAATTGATAATTTTTACTTGAATTCTGACGGACCTTTTCATAAGTTTATGCATTGAGTAATTTCCAAGGTATGAAAAAAGAGTGTAATGACGGTACAAAATAGATATCTTTTAAATTTAATTTAATTTAATTTAATACTTTTTTTTGGGGGGGGGGCATTGAAACCTGGCCTTTGACCCTTAACCTTTGACCTTTGACCTTCTGGCTCGAAATTTCCCGGAGAATCTCCATTAGGTAATGCATGTACATGTATTAAGTTTTGAAACTAATAATGCAAGCATTGCATATACTAGTATATGAGGGAAATAGTAAAATTTTGAGGAGTTGACCTTGAACTTTGACCCCTTGATTATTGATCCATGACCTCTAAACTACCTAGATAATCCCTGCCAGTCAGTACATACGTATGTACCAAGTTCCATGAAGATACATTGTACATTGAACCATTTGCGAGAAAAGTGATATTGCAACATTTTCACCTAACCTTTGACCTTATGACATGAAACTCTCTCTGGAGAATCTTTACGCAGTAGTACATGTCCACACCAAGTTTCAAAAAAATACCTTTGGGCATTGCATAGATATGGGGGAAATTGCAACATTTGTAGCATTTGACCTTGACCTTTTGACCTTTGACCTCTTGCCAATGTCACTAAAATCTACTCAACTAATTGTCCCATCATACATCATCCTTGGACCAAGTTTGGTGAAAGCTGCCTCATCCAGTTTTGAGTTATCACGTAAACAGATAAATTTTGGGATATGACCTTGATCTTTGACCTTCGACCTCTGTCCGATTTCACTGAAAAACTAATCAAGTAATTGTCCCATCATACATCATCCTCCAACAAAGTTTGGTGAAATTTGCTCCATCCAGTCTTGAGTTATCGCGTAAACGGATACAATTTCATGATTTGACCTTGACCTTTGACCTTTGGCCTTAGGCCGATTTCACCTAAAATCTAATCAAGTAATTGCCCCATCATACTTTATACTTGGACCAAGTTTGGTACAATTCCAGTCAATATTACTCAAGTTATCGCGTAAACGAAGCGGACGGACGGACGGACGGACGGACGGACAACCCGAAAACATAATGACTCCGGCACCACTTCGTGGCGGAGGCATAAAAAGGCCG